>NC_068982.1:147053466-147067017 GCF_001194135.2 Octopus bimaculoides
ATATATATATATATATATATATATATATATATACACACACACACACACACACACACACACACACACACACACACACACACATATATATATATATATATTCATACACACGCACACGTATATATTATGTTTATATCCCTATACATGTATATAGGTTCATATACTACGTATATATGAGTGTGCATGTATATATGCGTGTGTTCCAGGTACGTTATTTATAAGTTCACGAAGTGCATATAACATATTTACTCATGAGTTAAGCTACGCAATCACAAACTGTTCCGGCTTGCCGCCGATATTGTGTCTGAAACTTTGAAGCGAATGTACCGGATAATGTAACTGACCACGCTTCTGACGTAAGGCAGTGAAGTGTTTATGAAATGTAGTAGCATAAATTGCAAATACTTTCTAAAATAAATGTAAATAGTATACATATTTCAACTGTCTACAATGTAACTGCAACGAATTAATTGTCCGGGTTCAGTGTACGATTTCAGGAAGCCTTTTGATACCAAGCCTACCGTCTAATACTGGCCAGGGAAAGAGGCATATTGAACATAGCTCTCAACAGAAAGTACAACTTATCTGACACAATTTCCTAGAACACTTACTTGAATCAGTTGTCACCCCTGACGTCTTAGACTTTCTTCTCAAGTCACGAAGTCTTTCAATTCATTTGAATGAAAAATCTTGCGAAAGTTTTGTTATAAAGAGCAAACGTGGTAGTGGATGCTTACCATTTCTTCAATACGTGTACAAGGAACACATTTCACGCAAATCCTGTCGATATTATTCAGATTCCGAATAATGCAGCATTTGGAATGTATTAGATGATATACTAACAGTATAGTTCTAACTAATAGTAAATGAACCACACAAACACACATATATGAAATGCTCATATATTCATATAAATACGTATATAAACATATGTGTATGCATATACAGAGTTTTAGGTCTAAATTTGACGATTTTTATGTCCCTTCTTTTCAGGATCAGCTTGATGTATTGGTGAATAGTCAACGGCGATGGAGAACAAAAAATTGTTAAAGATGTAGTGGAGAAAATGTTAGCTGACGTGGAGGACTGGAAGACATGACTATTGGAAAAGCGTTACTTGTATCATGAATACTCGCTTTGAGTATCACAACTGCTGCTCAATGCTCTGTGCACACTTTAACGGCTGTAAGATGTGACATAGATAGCAGCAATGGAAACTACGAAGCTGTAGCCAGCAAGAAGAGACACAGCAGGCATTCTGACTGCGTCCGCACAATGGAGATTATCTCCACATCTTTGATCAAAGCCTTAGGCTCAGTTTAGACAGCTATATGAAGCCGTTGAAGACTGTGGTCAATCTCTGGCTAGAGAGGGTTGCTACTGGAAGGTCATGCGTGTGGCAGATGGGTTTGACTCCTCGCTATATCCATGGAAAGAGACAACAGGGATTATCGGAGAAATTCTGCGACTTCAAGAGTTCCAACATTTGGCCTCCGGATTCCCCTAATCATAATCCCATGGACTATTATTCGTGGAGCGCGGTTAAGAAAAACACTAACCACGTTGCCTTAGAATACCATGGTCAAGCTACTGGCAAAGATCAAGGAGGTGTTCGAAGATCTTTCCGGGAACAAAGTGAGGAAAGCATGCATCAGGTTTCGGAGCCTCGTTGAGTTTGTAGTGGAAGCTGAGGGCCGATATTTCGAGTAAGACTTTTAACTCCCTGCCATGATCAAGCTGATATTTTTGATTTTTTAAAATTCTTTTATTTTTGGCAAACTGTCAAACTGTCAAATTTAGCCAGAACACACTGTGTGTGTGTGTGTGTGTGTGTTTACATATATATACACACACGCACATACATACACGTTCATGAATAGGGTCGAAAGAAAAGAGAACTTTGAGAAATAGAGTATATATTTATTGGAAAATCTGTGATCAATTTCTTCTTTAATCAGAATATCATATACTTACATAACGTATGAACTTATGACGTTGCAGATCTGAAAGTTAGCAGAAGTGTTATGTCTGGAAATAACGCCTCCACTGTCTTTCACAATTCATATCTTCTGAAAAGATCACACGAATACACCTCGAGGAACGGTGGAGTGTAGCACTGGCAGTTTTCCAAAAAATACTTTATACATATATACGTTCATACATATATAAACACACACACACACATGCATATCTATATGTATATATAAGTTGAATAAAGTTAAAACATAGTCAGGTATTCACGTTTTTATTATGGTATTTTAACAAAATTAGCGCTTTCATACATATTGTACTCACAAGATTTTAAATGTGTTTAACTGGCAGTTGAGCTCTCTACAACTTTAGTACCTCTTAGAACGCTCTAAAATTCAGCTGGTTGGAGCCTTCTAAGAGGTACTAAAGTTGTCAAAACCTCAACTGTCAATTAAACACATTTAAAATCTTGTGAGTACACTTTGTATGAAAGCGCTAATTTTGTTAAAATACCATAATAAAAGACGTGAAAATCAAACTGTTTTAAATTTATTCAACTTATATATTATTCTATATATATATATAAACACACACACGCGCGCGCGCACTTGTAAAATTTGCACGTCTTCATCTTTACTCCAAATTTTTTATCTTTTCTACAGTTGGGGGATTCCATTGGAGCCCCCACATTTTGGTTGTTTTTTGTTTGGCGGTTTTGGGTTTCAGTTTTAGTTGTTTCTTCTTTTCCTTCTCCTTTTTCTTTTTTATGCTTTCGCTCATGGTCTTTCCTTCCTTTACTGGTGGTAGCCCTTACATTCCCCTGATTGTCCGCAGGGGTGCGACTCCATTCTTCTGTGGGACCACTGGATCAGAGGGACTTCTGGTTGTTCCTTCATCTTCCCTATCCTTATCAGCCTGGTTGTTCATAGGGGTAGGGGCTCCATTCTTTTGTGGGACCATTGGAACAACTTCTGGTTGTTGCTTCTTTTATATATATCTTTTATCTTTCATTTATTTCAGTCATTAGACTCCGGCCATGCTGGGGCACCATCTTGGAGAATTTTGAGACAAACGAATAGACTCCAGTACTTTTTTGTCATAAATGCCTGGAACTCATTCTATCAGTATCTTTTTGCTGAACCGCTAAGTTACAGGACATAAGCACACCAACACCGGTTGGTATCAAGTGAGGATGGGAGAGAAACACAGACACAAAGATACACACACATATATATACATATATACATAATCACATGCACCCCCCCATATATATATATATATATATATATATATATATATATATATATATACGATGGTTATCTGTGAGCTTCCGTTTATCAAATCCATTGACGAGGCTATAACTATGTGCTTGGGAAGCAAATGCATATATACGTAAATATATCCACACACACACACACACACACACACACACACACACACACACACACAGATACACATACACGCCCCACATAAACACATATATGTATACACATATACATACGTACTTATATGTCAGAGTCATTGTGTCTATGCTTCTACGTCAGCTGCTATATACGAGCATGTGTTTGCGACAGTAATGCCATCGATGCACTTCCCATGCGCAAGACCATATTAAGAGTCACAATTCACTGGCACGTGCAAATTACAAACGTTACAGCAAACGTCAACGGAAATTATATTTATGAATAGAGTATTATGTCAATAACTACGTTGTCGGAGAGGGAAAATGTGATCATGCATATCCCACCCTTCACTGAAAATAAGCTGTTGATGATTTATATACAGGGTGTCCACAAAGTCTGGCTACATGGAGTAAAGAAAATCATAACATAAACAATTAAATATAAGAAATAATAATTTCTTAAAGTATGTGTTAATCCCCATGTACCCAGACTTTGTGGACACCCTGCATAATCTATGAATAACTAAATATGTAGACTAATGGATTACTGTTTGGAACAGAGCAATTTTGAAAAGAAATGGAATATTAGTCAAAATCGCTATTTGTCAACCGGGATTCATGTGACCCCCTTGTGGTCTATGTAAGATTTTTGGGTTCCACACAAGCAAAATAGTAAATTGGGAATCTACAGTAGTATCGCAAAGATTCATGAAACAATTTTGCTTTAAGTTTATTGATTGCAGAAAACAGTTTCTTTAACGTTTACGTAGTTTAACATGTTTCCAGCCACTGAAACATGTTCTCTCAGCGAGAGTTATTGCAAATCTACGCAAGTGAATGCGTGAAAAATAAAATAGGAATTTTGAAAGAAGTATCTGTAAAACTAGCTTTTAAACATCGAATGGCTATTCTGGGATCCATTAGAATGAAAGAGTAATCAAATGGGTCCAAATGTACGAAAATGGTTGAGAACAACTGGTCTAAATGTTCAAAATTCTTATTGATGGCAGAGAAATTTGCTTTAATCGTATAATTAAATTCTAGGTAGTTGAGTTTCAAAGGATGTGATGTTTTTGTTGCTTAACACCAGGACACCTTTCTCGCGAGAATCTCTGATTAAACGCCTTTCGTCCGAGACCATCCAATCACATTATCTACTGTGTCTTAATTTTATTTTAAATTTGCGATATAGAGAGAGATTTGATAACTATTTCTACAAAATTCTATAAACCACATAAAGGCCCTGGCATTGGGTTGTCAGTAAAGGTTTGAATATATGCTGTAACGTGTAGATATTTTGTTAGGCGGTAAGGCGCAGGCCAAGCAGAATCGTTAGCACGCTGGGTAAAATGTTTGTCCGTCTTTATGTTCTGAGTTCAAATCCACCGAGGTCGACTTTGCCTTTCATCTTTTCGGGTTCGATAAAATAAGTACTAGCTGAACAGTGGGGTCGATGTAATCGACTTGAACCCTCTCCTGAAATTGCTGGCCTTATGCCAACATTTGAAACTAGTACTTTACTGGGTTGCAATGCACGTTTAAATATCTACTGGTACTTCTTTATCGATCTCAGGAGAATGAAAGCTTACAACGATAGCTGTAGGAATAGAAATCAGAAGAATGTAACAGAGAGTCACAGAAATTTAGATCTCTGCTTTAGGCACAAGCCCAAAATATTGATAGACGATAACATGAAATTATCAACGTAAATGGTTCGTTGGTATTTACCGAGTTCGAAAGCGGAATGGCAAAGTGAAAATGATGTGGTGGTATCATTTTCAAAATTCTTATTGATAGCAGAGAAATTTGCTTTATTCATCTAATTAAATTCTAGGTAGCTGAGTTTCAATGTATGAGGTGTTTTTTTATTGCTTAACTCCTGGTCAACTTTATTCGCAGGAATAAATATAACTAAATACAGTTAACGTAACGATATAACTAAATACAGCAACGAAAGTAATTCAGTAGTCTACCACCCTTGATAGATTCTTTCACTCATTGCCGTTGACAGTATCAATGGTAATACATAAAGTTAATGAGGTTTCGCAAATTTGACATAAGTGATTCAGGTAACACTAATAATGTGTTAAAATCATACGTGTCTTTATCTTTTGTCTCAGTCATTACACTGCGGTCATATTGGAGCGTTGCTTTGAGGAACTACCAGTCAAACTTTCAGTATTTATATATATTTTTTTTACGCCTGATACTTAAACTATCGGATTCTTTTTGTACATTCTTTTTGCCGAAACTCTAAGCTACGAGGATGTAAACAAACCAGCATCGGTTGTCAAGCGGCGGTGGAAGAAAACACAGACTCAAATACACGCGCGCGCACATATATGCTCGTTCACACATGCACACACACATGTATACGATAGGCTTTTTTAGTTTACGTCTACCATATTCACTTACAAGCTTTTGGTCGGTCCGTGGTTAGAGTAAAAGATACTTGGCCGAGGTGCTACACAGTGGAATTGAACTCGGAACCATGTGGTTAGGAAGTAAGCTTCTTAGTACACTGTCACATACACTGCTGTATTGTAGTTCAACCCGTTAGAAATAGGTACCACTTTACACTTCAACCGCAACCCAGAGTCATTGCACTTCGAATAAGGTCGTCTCGGGGTGCACTAAAAAGTAGATGGAATAGTCGTAATTTGTATCCTGTGATAAAGAGTCTCCTGAATGAGGAAGATTCAAGGCTGCGCAAGAACCCTCAACAACGGAGTGTTATATCTGAACATAACACGAAACACCATACAAAGGAACATCTATGACGTCACAGCAGCCAAATCTATTTTGATTTCACACAAAAGTGTATTTTAAAGCAATCAAGGACATTGGAAAATGCAAAGTTAGATAGACCGCGTAAAAAAGTAAGGATCGTCACGGATGGAATGTCTTTGGTAAGAGGCCTACTCCACTGAAGTTAGCCTATGGTTAAAAAGTGTTTTTTATTATCTATTTTTACGAAGTGGATTAATATCAATAACTGTCGATAACTCTCACTACGATTCCCAAAGTGGTGACTGTTCTCTCAATTTCTTTAACAGCTGCATGTTCTTCATTAAACGGTGGAAAGGAATAATTAAAGAAAGAAAGGAAGAAAGAAAGAAGAAAAGAAAGAAAGAAAGAAAGAAAGACAGAAAGAAAGCTGGAAGAAGAAGAAGAAGAAGAAGAAGAAGAAGAAGAAGAAGAAGAAGAAGAAGAGGTTACAATGAGAGATAAGAAGCAGATTAAATAAAGTGAAAGTAGAAAAATAAGGAGATATGTCATGAGAGGAAGCTAAAGCGATAATCGAATAAAACAGATAAATAAATAAATAAAACCTAGAAAAAAAAATCAATGAAGAAAAGAATAGAAAGATTTAGGTAATGTAAAGACAAATAAAAACGAAAGGAAGAGAAGAGAAGTGTACAACAGATAAGACATGTGGTAGTAAGGTTAAAGAAATTAAAATACAATGTTCGAATGATATACTGTAGAAATGGGCCGTAATAGCGATGGAATGATAACCGTAATGCTTTTCATGGAGATAGCTATCTAAACAATATTTATTTATGCCTTTATTTTATAATAATAGAGTATTTATCTTGAAGTCATGTTTATAATGTAGATTATATCTGATAGATATTCACCAAAATTGTTAATGGACATTCAAACTTTAAACTGATGTCAGCGATTACGAAGCAGCTAGAAGAGACAAAAACAGAACAGATTTAATGATGGGGATTTATAAAAAAAAACAAAACAAAAAAGACTCTTTCGAATTTCTAAGCATTCTAGTTATATTAATGAAGATGTAATATAGGTAATATAGTGATAGAAACGATAAGATAAGTGGCAGTGTATAACGCATCCTTAATTACAGAATTCACTATGAAGAAATGTAAAACTAAATTCAAATAGCTGTTGGACAAAGAAACGTGTGACATAATATTATATCCATAAATTACCTAATTCTAGTCACTAACATCATATATTCTGTCAAAATGATAATGATATAATAATAATAATGATTTCAAATTTTGGTACAAGGCCAGAAAGTTAGGGGGAGGGGGAAAGTTGATTATATCAGCCCCAAAAGTCAACTGGTACTTATTTTATCGACCCTGACAGGATGAAAAGCAAAGTCGACCTCGGCGGAATTAGAACTCAAAAAGTAAAGACGGACGAAATACCGCTAAGCATTTCAAATTTTTGCCACAAGGGCAGCTTGAGGGAGGTGAGGATGAGTCGATTACATCGGCCCCAGTGTTCAAATGGCACTTATTTTATCCACCCCGAAAGGATGAAAGGCAAAGTCTCAGCAGAAATTGAGCTCAGAACGTACAGACGAACGAAATGCCGCTAAGCGTTTTACCCGGCGTGCTAACAATTTTGCCAGCTCTCCGCCTTAAACAACAGCAACAACAACAACAACAACAACAACAACAACAACAATAATAATAATAATAATAATAATAATAATATATTGTTATCCACAATAGCTCATACATACAAATAGAACATTAGAAAATGGGCGAACAATATGTGTAAGGGTAAAAGAACTAGTTGTGTAAAAACGAGGTTGGAGGCAACGACGTTGTACAATAAATATATTAAAAAGTGGGTATACATTAAAAACTCGCCAAATAATTATCATCTAAAGTACACAATATTTAACATGAGATATATTTTGAATAAAAAAACTGGAAGCAATATTGGAAACTCTTCATGGATTACAAATATGTAATTAACTTGGATTATGACTAGTTTCAGGTTTGATCCTCTCTCTGTCTGCCAACATTTTTCTGATATCATCGTCCACGTAACTTCTTGTTTCAAAAAATGCCCTTCAGCGATTTCGGGGTTAGGATTAGAAAAAATGGCCTAGAAAAAAGGCCTACATTTTGAAGGTGCTTTACATAAAATTCTTCGTAGTAGCGTTCTTCAATTTTAAATAAAATTCTGTCTTTCGCAGGTTCAGCATAATCTGATCTTAAACCGATTTTATCCCAAATTGGTCGTCTAGGGCCTTTAAGTCTTCCATCATATCTCGAATAACTGGATTTCAATGAGTCATGGGGAAAGTCTCTTCCCCACACTTAGACATCTCCTCTCTCTACTTGCATTCCACAACTCAAATTGAAATTTATTTACCTCAAAATACCCGCGAGTATTTTTGGAGTTTACTAAAAAAAACACCCATCTTTTTTCAGGCTGTGGTAAATTTTTATATAACTTTCACCAATATTCTATCGGCAGCATGTCTTCTGTATAATGGCTTTAACTTTTTGTCTTCATACAGTACATCTCCCTGGTTATCGATTTTATTGATGCACACCTCTAATCTGAGGTAGATGTTGCTCAACTTCCCGATCGTGGACATCGTGTAATTCTGTAGATCGGGATGAGTGTATTTTGCTTTGTGTCATCAACTTCCTGTTTCATCGTTCTTTTAAATTTTTTTCTTAGAAAGGCCCTTTTATTCCTTCCCGGACTTTATTTGTTTTCTGTTGCTGCAAAGGGACCTCCTGAGATGGTGTTCAACATTACCCAGTACTGCACCAAGGATGAGACGTTTCTTCCGCTATTTCCGATGCTTCGACTAGCGGTGCATTTTGATCTGGAACCACAGAATCTACTTCTATTTCCAATTCTTTTGTTGTATCGTTCTCTGTCTTTCTCTAACATTCCTACTCCTTGAGGCAGAAAGCTTTTAAGTGACATTTTACGTCACAAATTTGACCGTCGTGCTTTTTCTCTTAGCCACCAGGATTATTGCTCGTGCTTCTGTGCCTACGACGAGACACAGTCTAGAATGGCTCAGTAGTCTTCAGGGGTTCTAAGGATGTGCAACTTCATCCTGATCCCACCAAAACTTAACCGCATATCAATTCTTGTCACTTCCTCACTTAGGAACACCTTACATTGCACTAAAAAGTCGACAATAAGCCAAAAGTCAATATCACGTGAAATACTCTTAATTGTCACCCTTATGGTTCGCTGGTTCATGTACGGACGTATGACCGGATGTGAATCTTGCGGAAACTGTTTGCCGTTTTGCTTCATTTTCTGTCCCGAAAACAAGGCATGTACTAAAATTACTCCTTCTATTACTCATTGGAAAAGATACTGTCACACATGTCACCCGTAGATTTCTTCAAATCATCCTGAAAGACTTTACAGAACGTTCGCCACGTTTTGTAAGCCTGGGGTATATTGACTTTCTCCTTACCCGCTCTTGGAGAAATTTCTCGGTAACCAAGTTTGCTTGGTTTCTTTTTCCGACTCAGTCACACTAATCACATCGATCCTACTTAGGGTCTGTGGGTTCAGCTAGGTAACATCACATGTCTGCACAGAGCTGAGTGATGGACGACCGATCCATTTCAGGATGCCGAAAATAGTATGTTGTTAATGTGCTCAGTGTCATCTGGAAGCCCACTGTCTGATGACCTTAAGAGAAACTTCATTCATACCTCTATGGAATCAGTACTGTTACATGATGTACTTTTAGACGACAAGAAAGTATGATCACAAGCTGGATCGACTTTGATCATACATAAGTATGTGTATGTGCGAATAGGGAATATCTACAGCAAATTAAATCAGTAACAATAATAATTGCGTCATTTAATTACAATTTTTAACATAGACCCAATGACAAGGACAATTCCCAACCTCGTGGATTGCGTTGTGAGTTCTGAATTTTAGAGGAGGGTCAGTTTCTTCCTGTGTCTTGAACTCCAGAAAGTCTCTTATCGATTTCTTTGACAATTCTTCTGCGATTTACTTTGAATTGTAATATGTTACGATTTTCTGTTGCTTCCCTTTGGTTATTGGTTTGAAGACATGTTCATGATGGTTAGATGCAGACATATTCGTTACACCTACATGTGTGTAATATGTACTGCTGAAACGCAGTGTGTAATCCGAACGTAACTTCTACAGTTGGAAGTACATTTGGCCAAAGCTGAATAGCGGGTACTTTTGTTCTTTCGACTTACGTCAGGCAGAATGACGTACGCTCTACAGACCTAGTTATTTATAGTTAATGAAATCTTGTATCTTGCTTCTGGTTTCACAAGAAAATTTGGTTTTACAATAATACTGTGGGGCTTACACAATTAACCCTATAGGACATACAACGCTAAGGAAAATCGTTCGAAATTCTTAACCACGCACTTCTGCATGAAGATACCTGGAAGACTGATGTGTTTTATTTGTCGACCCTAGAAGAATGAAAAGCAAAACTGAACTGGAGAATAAAACCAAAAGGCTGGTATAAATACGGTGAAACATTTTGTCGGACACTGGGAACAGGCGAAGTTAGTTTCCATGACCAACAGCTGGTCTTTAATATAAATAAATAAATTGGAACCAAGATTATTTCTAAATTCTTAAATATATTGTCTCCTGTATAATTATCTACTTAAAGGAAACGTGGAAAGAAAAATTTTTTTTTTTCCATAGTGATTAGTTCATTAACTGCTATCAACTAGGGAGACTCAATGTGGTCCTTCTACGTGCTAGATATTGCAATTAAGTGTATATCAAATCATATTCTGCATTCTTCAGAAAAGACAAGGAGTTTCCTGCTGGATTAAGTAATCATGGTGGCATAAAAATAAAGACGTGAAAGGCACATGCAAAATGTCTTTGGATCATAGAGCTGCTCGACCAAGGCTAATCTAGAACTAAACATCAGCAACAACGACGACGATGACGACGACTACAACAACATTAGTAGTAGTAGTAGTAGTAGTAGTAGTAGTAGTAGCAGCAGCAGCAGCAGCAGTAGCAAAAACAGCAACGTCGACAACAACAACAACAAATAACATAATTTCATCGTTCTTGTGTTTGTTGTATGTCCATGGTATTTCTGCATAGTTGTACCAAAGCACGGTATTCGATCGACAGTTATATAGTCTTTACTGTCGGAAATGCTTTAGAACTTTATATACGAATGACACACCAATATTCCTTGAATGAAACCACAAAATTTATATTAGTCAACATGTGTGACAAGTTAAAGGTGGCCTCCTAACATTGTTGCCATGTTATTAGAAGGTTGTACAACTTAACCTTACACTATCATCGCGTAATGTCTTTCAGATATGTTGCAGGTGGCATACATGCTTAGGTGCAAAATTAGACAGACTCAGAAAAACGGAGGTGAATTGGCCGATGTAATAAAATATCAAACAAAATATTTTGCAGCATTTGTTCCGGATATATATGTTCTGAGTTCAAAACACGACCGAGGTCATTTTGTCTTTCCTCCTTTCGGGGGCAATAAAATAACGTAGCAGCCCAGGATACGACTTTGAGTAGTTTGTTACAGTGTTGGAGAAAATATTTTGCGTTACTTGTCTCCTTTCTATACATTTCGCGTTGGCCTGCGATGACACTGTTTCTATGTTGTGTGACCATTTGCTCTGGTCTTGGGGACATCGATAACACGGAGAAAAGAGGTAAAGCTTGCTGCCATGTGCAACTATTGGCCCTTAACATAAATAAATAGATAAATAAATAAATAGCTGTTGTCCAGGGATGCAACCAGCACGGGATATTCCTTGATGAAGTTATATAGACAATTTACTGACGGAAGAATATACTGATATATAAAGGTAGTAACACACACACACACTAAAAATAAAGAGAGAGAGATAAAAAGAGAGAGAAAGAAAGACAGAAAAAAGAAAGAGTAAGAGAGAGAGATAGATAAAATAATACAGAACAAATGAACTTACCATAGAGGAACAATAAATCTTAGGCAGGAGAGACAAGCTTCAAGTTAATAATGCTAGCAAAGTTAACAAACAACCTGGAATCTTTCACTTAAAATTTCACAGCTTCTCTGTTCTGATTTACAGTTTTGTTGTTGTTGTTGTTATTGTTCACCTTTTGCTTTTGCTTTTGCTTGCAGCCCCATCTACAACTACATAATAATTCCTCATCGACATCTACTCTATCGAAAATGCCTGTAATTATTGCTAGCCTTATTCATGACAACGAAATACAACACCTGTATTGAACAAAACCGGATTGAATGTGGTAGTGGTGGAGACGAGATATACATCATATATTTATATATATACATATATGTATGTATGTATGTATGTATGTATGTATGTATATATATATATATATATATATGTATGTATGTATATCAGCAGCATTGTTAAAAATTACTAACGTTACGCAGAAGATTTTGTTTACTTATTTATTAATTTATCTATATTATTAGCTTCAATAATTCAAACACACATACACATAAATTCATACTAATACGTGCGTATTTATACATGTATCGTTATATGCATATCATATATGTCTTGTGTGTGTGTGTCCGTGTGCAACTGTGTATTGAAATAGATATTGATGTATAATAATATACAATTATGCATGAATGCAAGCATGCATACATTTGTGCACGTATGTTTGTATACATTTACGTATGCATATGTGTATGGATGTATGTACGTATGTATGTATGTGTGCGCGCATGTATAAAATATGGGAGTATGCATGTATGTATGTATTATTTACATGCGTGTATGTGTTTATGTATGGTTTAAGCAAAAATAAAAAATAAAAAGGATTCTGAAATGGATAAAGCGAGATAGAAGAATGAAAAAAATATATTCAATAAATAAACAATATAGACACTATGAACGTCTGAACAAATAAACCTAATAATAATAATAACAATAACAATAATAATAATAATAATAATAATAATAATAATAATAATAATAATAATAATAATAATAATAACGGCATCAACTTTGGACAAATCACAATTATGTGAGCAACTACAAATGCATAGAGATAATACTACAACTACCACCATTACCAGTACAACCAGCAGCAGCAGCCAATGACAGGGCTGCTAGCAATAACAACAATGGCATCAACAACAAAAACTAGAGCGGTAACAACAGCAGTGACAGAAAGAAATTACAACATCATGAACACAAAAGGTATTGATGTAGAGTTATTGCAACTGAGCTGTTGCTGATAACATTATCGTTATTATTATTACTATTATTATTATTATTATTATTATTATTATTATTATTATTATTATTATTATTATTATTATTATCATTATTATTACTATTATTATTATTATTATTATTATTATTATTATTATTTTTATTATTATTATTATCATTATTATTATTATT
>NC_068982.1:147067598-147070837 GCF_001194135.2 Octopus bimaculoides
GAAGAAGAAGAAGAAGAAGAAGAAGAAGAAGAAGAAGATCTTCAACGTTTCCATTATGTAACAAGTCAAGACAGATCGATATACCCACACTCGCAAAATAGCACACATACACACACGCACACCCACAAATCTTACGTGCGCATATATTGAGTTTTGATACTTTTTCATTTTATAGTCTGCTTTTTCCTCCTTTGATGTCGTATGCCGCCTAAATTTAGATGAAAATGATAAATATCAACATTATCACTATAATTATTATTTAATAATAATGAGAAGGGGATGGACGACGGCGACTAGGAACATTTTAGTGATGGTGTTGTTGGTGTAGTTGTGGCTGTGGCTGTTTTTGTTGTTGTTGCTGATGATGATGATGATGATGACAGCGACGATGACGATGACAATGTCGACGGCGATGACGACGACGATGATGATAAGGATGATAACATCTTCAATAGTGATGATGGAGATTGTGGTAAAGATCGTAAAGTGATAATGGTGGTGATAATCATGAAGATAACGGAGATGACAACACGGATGATAATGACATGCGATAACGAAAAGGCAGCTTATGCGTGGTCACTGGACTTGCTTAACATCGTAGGACAATCGCACCATCTCAAACCAGGTCAGAACCAAATGCTTTACATAATGAAAGTGTACATAATTTAGTCTTGGATAGTCTCAAAATACAGGAGTATCCCAGGCTTAAATGCCGTGGACCGGTGTTCTGCCCCTTCATGTATAACCTAGGGTTAAGTAATAACAATAACGATAATGATGAGCAATGATGTGCACATCGTGATAGTGAGGATGATGTGGATATCATAATTAAGGACGACAGTTATTATGTCTATGGAAAAGATGACAGATATTGTGATTTGGAAGGTAACAAGAAAGTAGAGGTTGAAATAAGAGGAGAAGACAAAACGACAGTGACGTGGAAGACAAGGACAAAGATGACATGGAAAGCAGGTTCTGAAGATGGCACCGCCATCTGCTGGCTTGTGTGTACCTTTAATAATTTTCCTTTTAATCAAGCATTCAGGCCAAATATTTCCTCTGATCATAAACCTTATCCTTTGATATCAGGGACCTTAAAAAACAAGCCCCACCCCACCACACACACAAAAATTTTTTTTTATGAAATTACCGTCCATTCCTAAAAATAAACAAAAGCAAAACGAAACATGGATATTGATATTCTTACCCTGTTTAAAACCATTCAGAAAACTCACTTAAACGTTGACGGTGTATTCTGATTGAAGCATTAGATATAATATAAGATGAATATCATGTCTGATTGTCTTTGATCTTTGAAAATTCTCTAAAATGGAATATATTATTGATTATCTTTATATAATACAATATAATATCTTTTGCATTTTGTTTTTAGCGAATATTAAATCTCGACTGAGCTGTTTTAATATTTCTGGTTTAAAAAAAATCCCGCTAAAATGATATTTAAGATTGTTGCATGAAAGTTATTCAATATTTAAACAATTCTATTTCTGTAAGCTAATAAATATACAATTCATTGTATTTACCTAATAAACGAATCCCTTAGCACTTTGATCTTTACGACGTATTAATACTTTCTCTGATGATCACATATCAGAATGAAACGTCTAAAGTTATCTCCGGTATATCCAGAAAGAAGACCTGGCACAGTATTCCTCATATTTCTTTATTTCAATGTATGTACATCAATGTATGTACACATACATTCATACATACATATACACGAGAATAATATAACACAAAGGTGATATATATCAGGTTTTAATTGAATATCACATTTGTTTCTACACCGCACACAGCTTTAAGTTGCTGAGTTTATATTCAAATACCATTATACAAAATCATTCCAGCATCGGTTGTCAAGCGATGTTGGGGGGGGGGGGACAAACGCAGACACACAAACGCACATTCTCAAATTATACATGACCTTTCTAAATAAGAAATGAACACATCAATTATTGTAGTCGTATAGGTATTCTTAAAGGACATAATGACCACGATTAAGCAATGCCGTTGATTATTGGTCAGCTCAGCTGAGATTCGTCTAGGGCTATACAGCAATCAACGAACGAACGAACGAACCAACCAACCAACCAACCAACCAACCAAGTCAACCTCATCAAATATATTTTGAAATCCCAACCTACTATTTTTTTTCGTAATAAAAACGAAAGTAGCACGTTAGAATGAATCGTTATATTTAAAAATCTTTGCCACAGATCTGCTCGAACAAAGCTGATAAGAATGTTACACATAAACATCCACGGCAACAGTAAGCGTAACAACAACAATAATTGTAACAACTGTAAAAATAACAAAACAAAGGGAAACATGCCAAAACTTGCAGGTTTCAAAATATCGAAATGTGAGACGCTCGAGAGAACAAAAACTATAGAAGATATGTTACGAAACTTTACTTTGTATTTTTACCTATTCCAGTTCATGGTCCGCTAATGTAGACGTATTACTATTCACTCGCAATGGATCGATAAAACGGTGTAAATAATCTATGATATTATTTATGTAACACCGATGTTATCAGTTTTGACTTTCATCACTTTGAGGCTGATAACATATCGTTCTATGAAAGGCAGGATTGATCAACTTTACGAAGTTCAATATATTTGGCTTATACATTCAAGTGTTGCAGTAAAGCAGGACTAAAGTTTTATTTATTGTTTTCTATTTTTTTGTTTTTAATCATGAGTTAATAATGTGCATTTAATACACAGTGTCTCATCATGGTGGGAGATATATCTGGCTTATGTACTGCATACTTCGTTAAGCTTTTTTTTCTACTCTAAGCACAAGGCCAGAAATGTTTGGGGAGTAGGGCCAGTCGATTAGATCGACCCCAGTACGCAACTTCCTTAATAAATGTGTTTCTTCTAGTCTGAGTTACCTACGTTTAAAATGTGTCCCATCTTTTTGTGAGATACTGTATAATAGTAGTTTCAAAGGCGGTAAGCTGGCAGAACTTTGTGAGTAGAATGACTTGTAGTATTTGTTTTGGCTCTTTACATTCTGAGTCCAAATTCTGCTGAGGTCAAATTCGGTTTTCATCCTTTCGAGTTCGATAAAATAAAGTACTAGTCAAGTGCATTTGAGAGTGGATTTGTTAGACGGAATCTGAGAGAAGTCCGTCGTATATATATATATATATATATATATATATATATGTGTGTGTGTGTGTGTGTGTGTGTGTGTGTGTGTGTGTGTGT
>NC_068982.1:147071044-147071775 GCF_001194135.2 Octopus bimaculoides
ATATATATATATATATATATATATATATATATAAATCAGCTAGACCGCTAACCTTGCGCTTAAGTCAGAAACAAAGTTACAGAATATATATATTAGTGACAGAGATAGTATTAATACCGAGAGGTAATACTTTTATTCACTTAAACGTGAATGTTCTGTTAGAACAAACTATACTGCGGTTGTTACAATGAGAGAAATTTTCATGCGAAACTAGACTAGAATAAGAATGTCACAGGATGTAGGGTGGTTATCTCTCCTGTCAGTATTTAAAAAGAAGCTTTCTTGCGGCTCTAAATGTGTTTAACTCTTATCTCTAGGAGTATAGGTGTTAACCGGCACCCTGCGTCACAATTAGTGACAATTGTACTTTTCCATTTTGGTTTTATACTGCGTATAGCTGCCTTCATTATCTCTCTCTCTCTCTCTCCCTCTCTCTCTCTCACACACACACACACATTATTGTTTTACTAGTGTCAGTCATTTGACTCTCAGCCATACTAGAGTACCGTCTTAAAGAGTTCTTTAGTCAAAGAAATCGACCCCAGGACCTATTCTTTGTAAGCCTAGTACTTATTCAATCGGTGTCTTTTGCCGAAACGCTATATTACGGAGACGTAAACACACCAACTTTGGTTGTCAAGCGATGGTAGGGGAAGAAGCGCAGACACACACACACACACACACACACACACACACACACACACACACACACACACACACACACACACACA
>NC_068982.1:147072605-147075350 GCF_001194135.2 Octopus bimaculoides
AGAGAGAGAGAGAGAGAGAGAGAGAGAGAGAGAGAGAGAAAGAGAGAGAGAGAGAGAGAGAGATAAAGAGATAGATAGATAGATAGAGAGAGAGAGAGATAGAGAGAGAGAAGGGGAGCGAAATAAATATATAGATACATACAAGCATATGCAAAATATATATTAATGCCGATAGTTCAATTGCAGGAGGCATACGATGGCAAATGCGCACACGAAAGGAGGCATATTTTGAATATCGATATATATTTTTAATATTATGTACGCATATATGAGTATAATATGCATCAATGGATAACAAGAACATGTATTTATTTCCTCAAATGCATGCGTAAAATAGATATAAACAAATATCTCTCTTTCTCTTTCACTTTCTCACTATACATACATACATATATATATATATTCTTTTACATGTTTTAGTTATTATACTGCCGCCATGCTGGAGCACCGCCTTGAGGAGATTTCAGTCGAATGAATTGACACTAGTACTATTTTTCTTTTAAGGCTGATAACTATTCTATCGATGACATTTGCTGAAATGCTAAGTCAAACATAGACACAAAGACACACTCATACAAATATATACAAACATCCCCACACCCCCACACCCTACACACGCTCACACACATACACATATACTTACATATATATGTGTATGTATACATATATCTATTGAAGACTTGACTGAGTTCGAGATTATCTTGTTCTATAGACAAATTTATTGGTTTTCTTTGCTTTTCCTCCTTCAATTAACTGCGTAATATTTCTACGTCGTTTAAGCTTTCTAAACCTTAGCGATCTCATCTTCTGAATGAAGTAATGATAGTGGCGCGTTGTTGTAGCGTGAATTTAGAAGGTAGCAAGGGATTGTAGGAACGGTGTTGTGAAATTGCCGTATTCAACACAAGCTGACTGCTAGAATCCATTTCATATACATGGATTTTTCATCTGCCAACTTTCAATATTCCTTTCATTTATAAACAAATGTGTCTGTGTGTGTGTGGAGAATGAGCGTGAAATTTTTATATACATATGTTTTATTTGATTAAGACATGTGTAACTTTATATATATGCTTCTGTGTGTGTGTAAGTATATATTCTCTTATTCTTTTATTCAATTATTCTGTGGTAGGTAGCTTGCTTACCAACCACATGGTTCCGGGTTCATTCCCACTGCGTGGCACCTTGAGCAAGTGTCTTCTACTATAGCCTCGGGCCGACCAAAGCCTTGTGAGTGGATTTGGTAGACGGAAACTGAAAGAGGCCTGTCGTATATATGTATATATATGTATGTGTGTGTATGTGTTTGTGTGTCTGTAACTATCCCCCCAACATCGCTTGACAACCGACGGTGGTGTGTTTACGTCCCCGTAACTTAGCGGTTCGGCAAAAGAGACCGATGGAATAAGTACTAGGCATCCAAAGAATAAGTCCTGGGGACGATTTTCTCGACTAAAGGCGGTGCTCCAGCATGGCCGCAGTCAAATGACTGAAACAAGTAAAAGGGTAAAAGATATATACATATTTATAAAAGAGATATTTTGTCCGTTTGTTTGTTTTTTTCCACCGAAATGAAGCTAAATGGTTTAGGGGAAGCTATTATGCTTTTCTATCACATTCTCCGGCAAAATGAAAGAACCTGGTTCAAGGGAAGTTAATATGCTATTGCCTAAGTTTTTACATTCAATCCAGTACGTAATCCAATTGATTTTGTCGATGATTTGGTGGATGAAATCTTCCTAATCTTCTTCATAATTACAATACAGATTGGATCTGTGAGCAACCTACCTTGGCTCCAAAGATGTTGTACGTAGCATAAATAATGTGCTATTGAATAAACTTCCGGGAGAAGTATTTATTTATAACTCAATTGACAGGGCTGTTGATGATCAGGATATTGTTTACCCCATCGAATTTTTGAACTCACTAGAACCAACAGTTACAGCTCTTCATTGTCTTCACCTGACTAAAAGAGACTCCTGTTATGCTACAGTGTAATTTGTCTCAACCAATATTATGCAATGGTACAGGAGTAATTGTGCACAAACTCATGACGAAGTGCGTTGAACCAAATATTCTCACAGGTTGTCAAGGTGAGACCGTTTTCATTCCTCGCATAAAAGTTATACAGTATAAAGTCCCATTCCGATTTAAGCGGTTACAGTTTCCTATCCCACTTTCTTTTGCCATCAGCATTAATAAAAGTCAGGGCTAAACACTAAATGTTGCTGAATTGCAACCTGAAGAACCATGCTTTTCACATGGCCAATTTTATGCAGGAGCATCACGTGTGGATGCAAAAGCAAACCTTATTGCTTATGCACTCGAAATAAAACAAAAATAAAACATTCTTTATAAAGAAATGTTCACTCTTAGTGCAATTTGAATACCTCAATAACTTAATTTACTATTACTATCATTATATTCAAGAATGAGTAAATTACCTATTTAAATAAAGTGTATTATATAATTGCTATTACTGTACTGGTAAATAAAGTAACACATCACTTATTATAATCATATAATAAACAAACAGAAATTCATGTATGAAATTGATCTTTTTCCTACTTCAATTATTGCATGTTTTTTCTCTTATAAAAATACACACATACAAGAGGAGCAAATTATAGATATAATAATAACTTTGAATGTGGCTCTCGAGAAACCGTAAAAGTAATTACCCGATAAACGACGGGTATTACTGCTAGTATATATTCATATATATATATATATATATATATATAT
>NC_068982.1:147075360-147077394 GCF_001194135.2 Octopus bimaculoides
TATATATATATATATATATATATATATATAGTGTAGATCGTTAAACGGTAAAGAGGCATTGCGTTTCCAATATAGCACTCAATACGAACAAGAATCTAGAACTGGAACAGTGAGAAGAATTGCAAGTTCACTACTACAGAAACTAATTAGTAATAATTGTTCCTGTACCATTTCGTTTTTGGATAGATTATATTGGGGTGGAACCTCATCGCACAATGTAACAGCGCACGACTGACTTTGTAGGTAATCTGACACGTTTCAAATACGTAGACGGTAGAGCACCTGTTGAAAAGCTATTCCTCATTAAAATCTTTAATTTGTATGTTATTGATTGTCATTTTTCATTCCAACCTGCATACATCAGTCCAAGGAAACACTCGGAGGTCTTGAAAGAACAAGCAGTTGACCTTTGTTCGCGACAGGTCGAACGCGATTGCGACAGTTCAAAACTGACAATTCCGTAAATATTTGTAACGGTAAAGAAGACGCTGAAACGGTGGGAGTACTAATGGTGTCTAAACCTGGAGGCTTGAGTTTTTGATGAAAATTAGCATGGCTTTCATGATGGAGAGGAGATTAATTAATACTGAAAACTCATCGGTTTCTGTGAGTATTGTATAGGTACAAACATAGAAATGTGAACTTACTTTACCAGAAAACTACAAGCTGCATATCATACGATTTATTAAATGCTAACTGTATATGTATGTGTATATATGTATGTGTATATTTTTTAACCGATTTTTTTTCCGTCCTTGTTTTTGTATACATTCGCTGCTTTCTTCCAAGGAATCTAATGCTCTTAGCTTAGTTTTTTTCTTGGAGCTGGTCGGATTGGAGCAATATCGAGAATAACCAGCCGAAATTGCAAGGATAATCTGGATCTCGACTGAAGAAAGAAAACTCCGAATGACCTGTCCGTGTTTTATTCGTATCGTCTATCTGTATGTTTTGTCCCTTTTGTGTACCACCTAACTGTCTGGATGTTTTGCGTCCTTGTCCGATTTTGAATTATTTATACATATATATATAGCGGCGTACGTACAACTTGTCTCTTATATGTATGTATCTATGTATGTATGTATGTATGTATAGACAAATCGAGTAATCGAACATTAAAAAATAGCAATAACAAAGCAAGAGGACGTGCATATATACTAGTCCGAGGCTCGGTAAATGTAGAAGAAATAGAGGGGTTTGACGCTTCGAGCATAATTGTTCGTCAGAAAAGAAAAAGATAAGGTATAAATAATGGCCATTTTTCATTTTTCATAATGGCATATTTTTAATTTATTGAGTAAATTTGGCTTGTTTCTATAGCACTTCGTTTTTGAAGTTATTTCATGTAAAACTTATGCATTTGTTTCCAGTAGTCATTATAGCTTTGTTCTTTTTGTCTATTGATCAGTTAAGAAAAATGGACCAACTAAGATATTAATACTATTTTCTTGAGAGCCATTTCTAGTTATGGTGTACAAGCAGAGAGTTTATGATGTATTTTTCTCGGACTGATAATCCATCACATATACCACTGCTCTATCTATCTATCTATCTATCTATCTATCTATCTATCTATCTATCTATCTATCTATCTATCTATCTATCTATATATACACCCGAGTAAGCACATAAGTATGAAACAAGGTGGAAAGAATAGTACTCGAATAACAGTGTAACCAAATACAAAAGAATATATTTATGTTTACTTAGAAAGTGTCTGATTTGTACAAAATAGAAGTGATATAAAGAACTACAGCGATTGAAGAAAAGTATTATAACACCAGAAGCTGTTTCTAGGGGTTCGATGGTCCAAAATAATGTTTGTAAATTGATTCCATCGTCAGATAAGATGAGCTTCTATCTTCAGGGAAGAAATCTTGCATTTGAGATGTTGGCTGAAAGAAGTTCAAAGATGGAATTCCATCTGTCACCATCGCAAGTGCAAGATCTCTTCCTTAAAGCCTCCATCTTCAGGGAATAGATTTTGATAGATATATATATATATATATATATATATATATATATATATATATA
>NC_068982.1:147077749-147079590 GCF_001194135.2 Octopus bimaculoides
TTATGAAAATGATGAATCTTTATTAGAAATCATTTTTTCTCTCCTTTTGGATCTCTCAAAATGTTTGAATTGTTCTCTTTGAACTTATTTTTTGTATTTCATATATTAAATATACTTTGTATATTGACCGGCCTAACTTGCTTATCCTTACATATGCTCACATTATATACCACCTGGGAATTAAGAGCGCAATCTTAAGACCTTCAAAGACGGCGAGCTGGCAGAAACGTTAGCACGCTGGGCGAAATACTTAGCGGTATTTCGTCCGCCGCTACGCTCTGAGTTCAAATTCCACCGAGGTCGACTTTGCCTTTCATCCTTTCAGGGTCGATAATTTAAGTACCAGTAGAGTATTTGGGTCGATCTAATCGATTGGGCCCCTCCCCGCAAAATTTTGTGCCTTGTGCCTAGAGTAGAAAAAATCTTAAGACCATGAGTGCAACACCCTAACCACTGAGCCACGTGTCTTCACACACATACATATACACATGTATATATACATACATACATATACATATATATATATATATATATATGTGTGTGTGTGTGTGTGTGTGTGTATGTGTATGTATATACATGTATACATGTATACATGTATACACGGTTACATCTATATATATATATATATATATCCTTATTTAAATGTAATTGTAAAAAATGTCTGTCTATCTGTCTATCTATCTATCTGTAGATAGATAGACAGACAGACAGATAGATAGATAGATAGATAGATAGATAGATATACATATGAATGTGTGTTCATGCATAGTCGTATACTGACACTCAAGGAGTAGAAAAATAGGGTTATATATGCATACATATACATACATATATAAATATTTATTTGCTTATATATATACATAAATATAATTGTACATACATATAATTATAGATATATCTATCTATATTCATACATGTATAAATATATAAATCTTTCATACATTCGGCGTTGCCCAGCTGCACAGGTATATTCAATAAGTTCAATATATATTTTGTAAATTGGTGTGTGCGCTTATATAAGTATATATTGGGTTGACAACATCAGCTTTGAGATCTTATAAAATATAAATAAAATACCTTGAACATACAATTTTACTGTTTATACGAGCATAAAATGATTGTCATCGTATGTAGATCAATCTACATGTGTAGAATTTCAAGGAAATATTCACCTATTGATTTTATAACTTATTGATATTTATAAATTTCCAAATTAAATTTATTCCATTTTATCATACTCTTAAAGATGAGCCACTGGACTGAAACACACACACACACACACACACACACACACACACACACACACACACACTGGGACACGTACAAGAAAATAAAATGTAATACACTAGAATATATACAATATATATATACATACACACACACACACACACACACACACACACACACACACACATATATATATATATATATATAGGGGATGTATATTAATACAAACATGCATATATAGACATATATATGTACACGTAAGCGTATATACGTATATACGTACATAAGCGTATATACGTACATATATTATATATATAAAATATACGCGTGTGCGTGTGTGTGTGTGTCTATATATAAGTGAACATTTGTATACATTACATTTTATGCATCATAATATATATGTTCTGGATTCTGTCTCTCCGTCTCTCTCTCCCTTTTCCCCATTCTCTCTCTCTCACTCTCTCTCTCACTCTCTCTCACTCTCTCTCTCTCACTCTCTCTCACTCTCTCTATCTCTATCTATCTATCTATCTATCTACCTATCTATCTATCTATTATCATATTTATCAGTACCCATCCCCATCATTCTCATTACACACACACACGTATATATA
>NC_068982.1:147079933-147080458 GCF_001194135.2 Octopus bimaculoides
ATATATATATATATATATATATATATATAGGCATATATACATTTAAATATGCATATAAGTATTTGCATGCATATATATATATATATATATGAATGCATATGCATACATGATTGTAAATATGTATATACACACGCACACACACACACACCCACACGCACATATATACATGTGTATGTATATATACATACACATATATGTACATACATATATATATATACACATGTAGATAAAGAGATAGATAGATAAACGTTAAAAGTATATTATATACATATATAATTAAATATATATAAATATGAATATATATTATATAAATGTATATATATAGGATATATATACATGCACATATATGTTTATGTATACGATACATAAACATATATGTATACGTAAATAATGAGCACATAGACCAATAGCCAATCGCATAAGATTGGCCAGTGAAAAGGTGATTACACTGGCGCTGCTCCAGTACGGCCACAGCCTTAGGGCTGAAACATATAAGAGAATAATAGAATACATATATATGCATGC
>NC_068982.1:147083571-147085064 GCF_001194135.2 Octopus bimaculoides
AGAGAGACGGACACACACACATATATATATATATACATATATACATATATATAAATTTATATATGTACATTTATATGTAAACACGCACATACACACACACGCACACACACACACACACACACACACACACACACACACACAGATATATATATTTAGTGTGTAAATATATGTGACAGTGCAAATGTGATTGTGTGTTAAAATCAATACTTGTGAAAAATAATTATTTCTAGTTTACATATATAATAAGAAAAGTAGTATACATCCTTGTTATGAATTAATATCTTCCAAATCAGAATATGTTAAGATTACACGCGACCAGACACACAGAAACATACAAACACATATACACATATAATTGTGTATGTATGCATTTATAAATATATAGATATGTATATATATATGCATATATATATGTATATGAATATAAAGATATATATATATATATATGAATATATATATAAATGAATATATATATGTATATACATGAATATCTATATCTATAACTATATATGTATATATATATGTATATATAGATATATATATGAGATATATATATATAGGGAGAGAGAAAGAGAGTGAGGGAGGGAGTGAGAGCGAGAGGGAGAGATAGCGATAAGTATAGATATATATATATGTATATATACATATATATATATATATATATATATATATATGTATATATGTATGTATGTATATATGTATATGCATATATGTTATATGCATATGTTCTATCTGTGTGGCAATATAATCATATCGATATTTCTATGCCCATATTTTTAGATTTATTTCCAAACGGCTTTCGCAAGTTGAACATGTTTAAACAGATATTTTATTGTTTTATTATTATTATTATTTTATTTTGTTTTTGTCATCCGACACGTTGGGAGCACACCCAGTCATGTTTATCCAAATTTATGTTTTCTGTCAATAGATACAAGGGACTATCCCTAATATATTCTATCATATTAGTAACCGAGCTCTGATTAGGCGGTAAAAATATATGATGAAACTGCTCGTTTCGATTCCCTTTTTTTTTTCTAACAATAGAGAAAGGAAAACATTGGGCGAGATCAAGAGTCAGATACAGAAGACAGAAGGAGAAAAAATTGGAAATACTTATGTTTTAATAGCATTCACACACATATAACACTCTATGTGTGTGTAAAACTATGCGTATGTATATATACGTATATACATATATATATATTTATATATGTACACACACAAAATTTACATACATATATATATACATAAATGTATATACATACATAAAAAACATGTATACATATATATGTGTGTGTGCGTATGTGTGTATGTATGTGTGTGTGTGTGTGTGTGTGTGTGTGTACATGAATATATGTATGTAACTTAATAGATACATATAGACGAGCAAATTCCATCACAGACAGTAAGAAAGCGATGATAGCAAACGGTGTTTCATCAGAGATAATTGTAGTTTAGAAATAATAATATATGTATATATATATATATAT
>NC_068982.1:147085516-147086315 GCF_001194135.2 Octopus bimaculoides
TATATATATATATATATATATATATATATATGTATGTATATACATATTTATATATATATATTGCAAATATATATACAGGTATATTGATATATACGTATGCATGTGTATATATATATTCACATATACAAACAAAGGCTCTAGTTTCATTGTTGCAAGTGGACACAGTGACAAGCATGCAATGTGTAAATTACACATATATACGGGGAATATATATATGTCTCAAATAATATGGAAATTATTTATGATAAAATTAGAAAGTTAATTATAAAGGTACAACTGTATATTTGTGTAAACTGTGAACATATAGAACATATACATTGTATAAGTATATTTGTGTATGTGTGTTATTGTATGTGCAAAGTTCTGCATTTACACGTACGTACACGCACTCACGGACACAGAAACACATTCACAAGCTCACACATACATATATACATACATACATTTGTACATACATACATACATACATACATACATACATACATACATACATACATACGTACATACATACATATTAGCTCATGCTATGTTAATAAGACGAAAAATCAACTCCTTATATGTGATGTACGGTGCATAAAACATATATGTCTTCAGCTGTCTCTCATAAAAATGAAAGATATATATTTAAATTGGACTCTTTATTTCCTGTCACTTATGTAGCTTACATGCCGTCCGCTCATACAGAAAACCGCGACTGATATACATGCTCGCATACACATGTTTATTATACATACATGAACATAAGTTTATATATATATATATATATACATATATATATATATATATATATATATATATA
>NC_068982.1:147087035-147087921 GCF_001194135.2 Octopus bimaculoides
AAAATAATATTTAACTTTCTGTGAGATTGTCATTGTATAATTTTTAGTAATAAATACTGGCAAGAAAGCATTCACTACACCCACCCACACACGTACGCACTGTCTACTACCTTACTGTCTCTCTTATTTAATAAGTGTATTAATCCTTGTGTAATTAATTAGATGCTCCACAGACAATGAATTAGCTCGAATTATATTCTTCACTGAGTATATGCAAGAAACGATAGTCTGTATATAGTTTTTGAATAATTACTTGACGTTTACAAATCCACCAGTCGTCCCAGTCAGCAATTATGAATGCGGGAATAATAGTCGAATAGGAGAAAAAAAAATTGTTTTCACTCAAGAGACACGCAGTAAAATGGGACGAGAAACGTTTCGAGAGAATAGCTAAACCTGTCTGCGGTAGTTCGCCACAAATCACACCCAACTGTCCTATGGCGCGAAAGAAAATAAAAGACAAAAAATAAAAATAAAAACTACTTTCTGTATTGATGAATCAAAAACACCCTTTGTAAGGGAAAACAAAAATATAATCGTGAAAGCTGGGATGCATACTGTCATGTTTTCTTTCGAACCTATCATATCAGACTTCGGATTAAACGACTAAAGCTGTCTAGAAACACAATCCATATTTTCGTTTCTTCTCAGACAACATATATAACACATTTGTATTATACATACATACATACATACATACATAGGATCCTTGTATCTTTGTTAGAAGCGGGCTCCCTCTTCAGTGGAAGATTTATAATTAAAAATTAAAAGACACACACACACACGCATATTTATATATACACATACATACATATATATATATATATATATATATATATATACATACATACATACATATATATATATATATATATATATATATATA
>NC_068982.1:147088687-147098019 GCF_001194135.2 Octopus bimaculoides
TATATATATATATATATATATATATATATATATATATATATATATGTGTGTGTGTGTGTGTGTGTGTGTGTGTGTGTGTGTGTGTGTGTATGCATGTCATTTCATATACGTGTACATATAAGTATATATGTATATATTTTTCTATCTATCTATCTATCAATACACATAGATACACGGACATATATATACACATGTTACTATACACATATATTCATATAATACACACACACACACACACACACACACACATATATCGATATATAAGAGTGAGACTCAGTGATCCAAGAGTAGGATGTCTGTAAGCTTCAAACAGACTGTAGCAGGTACAGAAAACAAAATGTGGACAGTGTACGGTAAGGAAAAATGACAATTTTTTGGCGCCCAATGTTACACAATTTTTTTCGATGTAGAAGTTATAAGGAAATTCGATATGCTGAAAGTTTCTGTATAGTTCACGGTTAGCAACTAGAGTTGCTATGAATGCGAATAAAAATCCAAATTGAGTTAGTGGAATGACTATAATTCAGGTTACATGTTTCTTTGCTAACTTATCCTCTGATGTAATAATTGCTTAACGAGGAGTGGTCAACTTAGCTGATCATCAAGCAGAAAATACCTTAATTACAAGAACGGTACATTGTCGCTTGGAATTCTCAAGTTTATCCATCATAGATGTCAGTTGAAAATCAAGACAAATGTGTGTGTGTATGTGGGTGTGTATATATATATATATATATATATATATATATATATATATATATATATATATATATATATTGATATTGATATATAAATTTGAACGACTGCTTATTCCCAGCCAGCATTATTTCCGCAATCGCTGGGGATGCCTAGCACACCTTCTGCATCATCTTGACGATATTCTAAAGGCTTTGGGTGAGGGTTCGAATGCAACGGTCATATGTCTTGACTTCAGCAAGGTCTTCTAAATAAAGTTGACCAAGGCATCCTATTAAAGAAACTATGGAATATAGGTGTCCAAGAGAAACTATAACACTGGATTGAATGTTTTCTGACGAAGAGATCCCAACACGTAGTGTTCGATGGTATTCGATTAAGCTCAGCAAGTATCATCAGTAGGGTCTCTCAAGACACTGTTTTGGACCCACTTCATTTCATTATTTATATCAATGACATCTTTGACGTCATCAAACACAACAGCATTAGAATCAAAGCAAGAATCAATTAGATTTAATCTACCTCGGAAAAGAAACTGTACTTAAGCTATCATAGACTCTTCTGGGCAAAACCTCGCTTACGTGGGTGTGTCTAACGAAACAGAAAAGGCGAGATGGCCTCCAGGCAAGCTCCTGGATCTTTAGGACTTTCCGGTATAGAGTTGTTCCAACCATTTTCGTGTTATTTTCCACCTTCGCCCGTCCTCACTTTGAATACTGTTGTCCGCTGTGGTCACTCGACACGAAAAATATTATAAAAATTGAAGCACCCCAGAGATCAATCACAAAAAATAGACTACACGACAAGTCTTGGTAAAAGGAAACCCTTGGAGAAGCTCAAACTTTATTTCCTCTAACGCTGCATCGAGTGCTATCTCATTTGTATGATGTGGAAAATATCCCAACAGCACTGTGCAAAAGATATCGGCAGCAACTTTAAAATTTAGCCAAGTCTTGATCCCTCGTGCCATCCGTCCTCAACAAAAATCATGCACACATCACTTCACAACCATAAACAGAACCATCTCTCCACACCTGTTCTCTTAACATCATGCCAAGACACGTAAGGGAAGCAAAAGATATCATAACATTGGAACGGTACCTGGATGAATATCTCCAAAAATTCCAGAAAACCACCTACACCCGTATATAAATGCGCAAGCAATAACTCTTTACTCAAATGGACTATGGTGTCAAATAATGAATGTAATGTGAAACATCATGAAATGTCTTTTCCTGGTGGTGTTATTAATTCAGTCCTGGCTTACTCTGTGTGCAAGCATGGGTGTAGCAGCCCAACAACGAAGCCACACCACCTTCACAATGATTAAGCTAGTATCTCTGAATCAGGTGTGGCTGAGCTATCAGATCAAATCTCAGGACTCTTGAGATTTGACAGGAACAACATTGCTTATATACACGTACACACATATGTATACATGTATGTGCACTGTGTACATGGTGTGCATGTGTGTGTAACTATGTGTGTGTGTGTGTGTGCATGCGTGTGTGTACATATATATATATATATATATATATATATATATATGCGCATATATACACTAATTTATGTATATAGGTATAAACTTGTGCTTTATTTATCGATAACATTTCTATGAAAGGCAACCCAGAGCGTAAAGAGCCGGAACAGATTCTGTTGGTTTGCCATCCGACACTGAAACAGCTTTGATAAATTCACCGCCTATAATCAACTAACAAAGAAGTGTAATTAAGCATATGGTTATGCGTTTACATACCGCAAGACACACTCACACACTCATATATATATATGTGCGTGTATCTCTCTCTCTCTCTCTCTCTCTCTCTCTCTATATATATATATATATATATATATATATATATATATATCAAAAACCAGCCGAAGGCAAATCAGGTTAAGACAATCTCCCAACGTAGATTTAAATATTTAGACTCACGTGGACCGGTTTCTGCACCGGCAAAAATAGCCTTAGCTTCTTCAGCACGCGTTAACATGATAGAGACTTCCAACCTATCGATTTGAAATCTGCGCTGCAACTGATTCGTTTTGCGCCGAAATCATTGCAGCCACGAATGTAGAAATAATTTCAATACAGGGCAAACAATTCACGAGAAAAATAATTCAGAAAAAATTTATTTGCGAAGGTATTATTAATCTTGCTATTATCTAGTGTAAAAATTTATAATGATATTAAAATCAATAATATAGGCCATTGCAGGCCCCAAAAGCATTAAATACCTGAAGGATTAAAATTAATCAAAAGACATATTAAGTATGTCTAGCTGGTGGAAATAACAGTCAAAACTCATTTCAATCGCCAAAATATACTGATGATAGCTAAAGAAATCAACCGAAGGCAGATCAAGTTACGACAATCTCCCAACGTACATTTAAGTATTTGGACTCACGTGGACCGGTTTTTGTACTGACAAAAATCAAATTATAATTTATATATGTATATAAACCATAATTTAAAGATAAAATACTTAAAATGAATGAATTTAATCAGTGGCCAGCATATAAAAACCTTTTAGGTAAAATACAGAGATATCCAATTTTATTGGGTACAATTATACTTAAGGGCACAAATGCTATAATGTCTATATGCAGAGAGAACACGTCGAATACATCCTACCGTTTCAAATATTCATTCTATAAATAATTACACAAGTTGAAAGCGGGAACTCTCTTAACTCAAAACGTCTAGTCGCTTTTCTAGCAACCGGCTTCAAATCTCTCAAGAGGGACTTAAATTAAACTTTAAAAAAAATTATACATACATACGTACATACATACGTGCACATTTGAAAACAATTTGTTTCTGACATATCCTCGAAGCCGTACAAGTATCAAAGTGAATAATAAAAAAAGAACCTACATCTTTCTAGTAAAACTGTTTATCAGCAGTGGTCATCTTTTTACACTGCATAAACGGAGTCCATTTCCGAACAGATATGAATTTGATTTTTTCCCCTAAATATGTTTCATTTCAATCCCGATGACCATCATAATTCCCACGAATTATGATGCTCTCCACTTCGCAATATCTACTGGCATTTTATTTTGTCTTTGTTTTTGAAGGCGGAGGAGTATTTTTCTTTACTTTTCCAATATCCTCAACGATTTGCTACTTCTGATTCTCCTCCACGTTTTCCAAGACTTCCTGGACGTTTAGTCTTCGGCTTATAGCAAGGAAAATTAGCTGATCTCTTTTGCTATCTTCCGAGGCTTAAACGTTTAAACAGCCATGTGACTCGTGGCGTTCTGGAAATAGAAGGTTCTGAGACTTGCTTTTGTTGTTGCTGCCTCTTACGGCGTCTACCTTCTTTCTTTGCATTTCAGATTATTTGAGCAGAAAGCACATAAATGGCTCATACTTCCGCCAGTGTAACAGCTAAAATTTCTGCTCTGCTTGTTCTGTGGTCTTTATCAGTCATCAGGAACTGCATGTCCATGCATATTCGATCCAACATTTTAGTATTTCCAGTTAACTTCGTGTTCATTATTTTCTCGTATTTGTGCATGATTCCATGAATCATTAAGGATTTCCTTTTAGTTTTCTTCTAAAGGCAGTTGAAAACCGCTTCCTTCGTTTATGAAGCGATGATGTTATGTTCCTGCTTGCCCGTTGTTGACTAACGACGTACCGTAACCATGTTTGATTTTCCGCTCATTGAGATATATCTAAACTTCACTTTATTTAGAATCGCTTGCAAATCATATTGTTCGTCGTTTTTTTTTTATCCTGTCTAAAAAAGCTGTATCTCTGTCCCATTCTTCAATTGGATATGCTTCCATCGTTTTCAGTTTGTTTGCACTCTATTCTGCCTTTATTGTTATACTTTTGGGAGTATTTCTACGCTTCTGTAGAATGAGAAGCCACTTTGAGAAGAACACAAATACATACGAAATAATATATATGACAAAAAACCGTTCTTAGTAAGGATCCAATTTTCTGGAGCTGTCAAAAGAAACGTCTTTACCTGCCTTTGAAACAAGAAAAGTACAACAATAATAGCAACAAAAAGAACAACAATAATAATATTGTGATTGGTTTTGTTGCTTTTAATAATAATAATAATAATAATAATAATAATAATAATAATAATAATAATAATAATAATTTCGAAGGAACCGCTCCGAATATTCTTTTATAACATAACTGCAGAGTGGAGTGCAAAATGCCAGCTATTCACGGTGTCGTTTGCATTGAAACTCAATTATTGCATGTCTAATTAAAAAAAACATTATTTAATGAAAACTAGAACAACTGTGATGATGATTTTGATAAAAAAGAGGAAGGTAAGAGGAGAGAATCTGAAGAATTGTAGTGATGATGTTAATTGTATTGATGATGACGATGACGATGATGATGATGATGATGAAGATGATGAAGTTGCACTACGCCATATGCCCACGGGCATATAGCGTAGTGGTTAAGAGCGCGGGCTACTAACCCCAAGATTCCGAGTTCGATTTCAGGCAGTGACCTGAATAATAATAATAATAATAATAATAATAATAATAATAATAATAATAATAATAATAATGATAACATCGAAAAAATACCTTAGGAATGAGAACCCAGGTTCGAAATTTCCCCAAGACACCTGATGAAGGCTGGAGGGTATATCAGCCGAAACGTTGTGTTAACAACGAACAAGATGAGGACAAATATCCGTCAAATGTAAATAATATTACCTGATATGTTGGCACGGATGTTGTCTTGAGGTTTGGTGGCAATATGCCTTCACAAATCCCAAGGATCTTTCATAGGATTCTTGCAGAATACAGGATAGCACTTTTCTACGGGTCAACCGAGTCTCAATTCCAGTATCATTCAGTTTCTCAGGTAGAAGTTTGGGTGTTGTGCCAAGTGCACCAATTACCACAGCAATAATATCATCTTAATCTTTCACAATCCCTTCATTTCACTGGCTAGGTGCTATTACCATATGATTTTGCAACACTGTTGGTTTGTTTTGTCCTCTGTAATCATAAATTGATTACTTGTTTCAACAATATGATCTGTCTATATGAGGAAATCTCACAAAATCTTGTTATTCTTATTCGTTAACAGACTCGTGTTCATAACACTTTTCTGCTACTTTAAATCAGCACACACGGCTAGCTTCTCAATGCACTCTATTACCTATACAATCATCCATTCACTTATATTCTCTGTGCTTGCTTACAGCATTCACTCAAGTAATGGTTAGTATTTTTGTGTCCTTTCCTACATATTCTGTATATTTGCTCTGAAAGTTTTATCAATCTTTGCTTTATCAAATTTGTCTTAATGGCTTGATCCTCAGCGGCTAAAATTTCTCATTTCAGGTTTCCCTCCAACGGCTGCAACCAGTTTTCTTTACTTACGTTTTTGGTTCCTTGCATAAGTATGCCGCACAATTCCTTCTCTTTCCAGTTACTTGTTCTGTTTTTCTACCTTCTGTTCTTGAAATCTCCGACTATGTCAGTAACATTTTGGACATTTGTAGCCACCGATAATATTCTTTCTTCACAATGCACAACATAAGAGCCTGTCGATATTACTTTCAGAGTGGAGCACGTTGTACATTGTGAGCAGCTTCCTAGTGTTTTGTAAGATCTGTAGCTATGTCTTCGTTCATTTTAGAAAAGGAGCAGAGTATCTAAATATTCATAAGGACCGTGTATAAATCGCTTTGATTGCTTTGAACACCTACATAATTCTTCTCTTTTATTCTTGTCTATTCTTGTCTTGTTGTTGTTGTTGTTGTTGTGGTCGCTGTTGGTGTTTTTTTTTGTTGTTGTTGTTCTTTTCTTGTTCTTGTTCTTGTTCTTGTTCTTGTTCTTCTTCTTCTTCTTCTTCTTGTTCTTCTTCTTCTTCTTCTCCTTCTCCTTCTCCTCCTCCGCCTCCTCCTCATTATTATTATTATTATTATCATCATCATCATCATCATTATTATTATTATTATTAAGTGAGAGAGCAGAGCATGCCAAAATAGTGACACTGGGGTAAAATATGCGAAGCCCAATATACCCATCATGACTACCCGTCTGATAAGGGTACACCAGGCACATGCAGCACAACCATGTGTGCGCGACATGGTGATCTCATATCATAATAAACAGCGCATGACCTCGCAGGTGGGGCCTAGTTAGAATTTCCTTCAGATCGAGTAGCCCATCCCACTCAAAAGGTCCCTGAATAAGGTTTGTTTAAGGACGTTGAGCAAAACAGCCATGTTTCCAAAGGTAAATTATTCAAACCCCAAAGAATTCCTCTCAATACATGGCTATGATACTTCCCCACTACTTCTCCTGGTGATCAGAGATGCACATATCGTTAGGCACTAAGGGACATGCTCAACTGGTTAAGGTCAAACTGACAAATAAATCTGTAGTATTGAGCAGAATATTTGCTGTAGCCCATCTTTTATACCAAGACAAAACCATGTATATAACACTTCCAGTCAGTTAAGGATGTTGAGCAAAACACCCATGTTTCCAAAGGTGAATTATTCAAATCTCAAAGAATTCCTCTTAACACATGGCTATGATGCTCCCCCACTACTTCTGCTCATGATCATAGATGCACATATCGTCAGCAACTGGTTAAGGTCAAACAACTGAAACGAAATCTGTGGTATTGAGCAGAATAATTGCTGTAGCCCATGTTTTATACCAAGACAAAACAATGTACATGATAACACTTCCAATAAGTTAAGATCAGAAGCCATGAGAGCCACTGCCTGGTACTGCATTTGGGCATTTATTATTATTATTATTATTATTATCATTATTATTATTGTTGTTGTTGTTGTTGTTGTTGTTGTTGTTGTTGTTGTTGGTATTATTGCTGTTGTTATTGTCATCATCAACAACAAAAACAACAACAACAACGACAACAATAATAATAATAATCCTTTCTACTATAGGCACAAGGCCTGAAATTTTAGGGAAGGGAACTAGTCAATAATATTGACCCCAGTGTTCCACTGGTACTTAAATTAGCGATCCTGAAAGGATGAAAGGCAAAGTCGACCTCGGCGGAACTTGAACTCAGAACATGACGACGGAGGAATGCCGCCGAGCATCAATTGCCCGGCGTACTAACGATTCGTCAGATCAATAATAAATATCGCACACAGTATAAACGCGCTACTTTTATATTTGTCTTTATACTGTCTCCATCTGTGTCTCCTGCAGAACTAGGTGTGCCCATTTAACAGCAGTTATTTTTGATCTTATTGTAATGTAATCATTTTAATGTTTTCTATCGGTTCGCTTTTAGTCATATAGTTGGAAACATCTGGCAAGAACTTAGTGACAACGTTAATGGGATCTATTTTAAAACGGGGGCCACATTTTTCATTAATGTTTTACGTAGTGTTTTTGGTACGGAAAGACTTTCAAACTTCGTATACTTATCTATTTTGTGTTATAGAACAGAAAAATATTTTTGTATTCGAATTTATTTCATGTAAAAAATTGTCTTATTTCGATAATTTCAACCAATCACTGACAAGTATTCAGTTGTTTACATTTACTCCTTTGGCTTATTAAGCGATGTAAAGCGTATTTAATCTCCATACCTTCGTTTTATTTGCTTTTTTCATTTTAAATTTGCTTTAACCCTAACCCTAACCCTAGGGTTAGGGTTAGGGTTAGGGCTAGGGTTAATTGTTTCAGAATTGTTTGTTTATGTAGTCGGCACTTAATGTATATCGGCTGAATGGACGTCAGTGATTGGTTGAAATTACAGAAATACGACAACTTTAACACGGAATAACTTATGGATTTCTTTTTTTTTTTAAGAAGACTAAGAGAAAAAGATGTTTTATATGGCACATTCTACCAGTGTTCCAAGTTTCAAAGTGTTTCGTTAATGAAAAATGTGGCCCCGTTTTAAAAAATATCCAGTTAATGGTATACAATATTTAGTTTTGTCCCTTTGATGTTCTGAGTTTAAAGTACTACGAAGGACCACTTTATCATTTCCTGTTCGATAAAATAGTTCGCGAGAAGCAGCAGAATCAATATAAATGACTATGTTTAACCACGCGGCTATAATGGAAATGAAGGTGAGTATAGCAAGGTGACGTATTACATCCCTTGCTATATTAGTTTATATTTGTTGCCGTTCACCAAAGCTAAATTTCCCTTTCATTCATTCGGAAACATACCTTTCATTCATTCGTAGATATACCATTAGGGAATGTGAAGGTGCATGGAATGATGGATAGAATATTCGGCGCATGACTGTAAGGTCGTGAGTTCGATTCCCGGCCTCGCGTTATGTCCGTGAGCAATACAATTTATTTCACATGCTCCAGACTCAGTTGGTAGAAATTAGTTGTATCTGTATTTGAAAAGGGCTAGCCTTGTCACACTTTGTATCACGCTGAATCTCCTTGTGAACTACATTAAGGATACGCGTGTCTGTGAGGTGTTCAGCCACTTACACGATAATTTTACGAGCAGGATGTTGATCGGATCAACTGAAAACCTCGTTGTCGTAACAGGCATAGTGCTAGATTCATTCGGGAATGTCGATATATATTATGAAACATTGGAGAACTTAACTTCGTTTAAGTACTCAAAACCCTTTGAATGGAAAACGCACGCACTAGTAAGTGACAATGATTACCGTT
>NC_068982.1:147098442-147099663 GCF_001194135.2 Octopus bimaculoides
TATACATAGTGAAGGAGCATGGCTGAGCGGTTACAGCATCGAGCTTTCGATCGTGAGGTTGTGAGTTCGATTCCCTTTATTTCACGTGTCTCCAGTTCACAAAACTGTAGAAATGAGTTGCGACGTCACTGGTGCCGAGATGTATCGGCCTTTGCTTTCCTTTGGATAACATCGATGGCGTGGAGAGAGGTATGCATGGGCGACTACTGGTCTTCCATAAAAAAAAAATCTAGGTTGTGCGTTCGGCAATGAGGCGACTTTCCACCCAGATTTGTACTTCTGAGGGGAACCTCTTAGGTGCACCCATGGTCATTCGTGACCGACGGAGTTAGAGTTAAGTTTATATATATATACACAAAAAGAGAGAGAGAGATAGCGAGTAAGAGAAAGAGAGAGATAAATAAATAGATACATATATATATATATATATATATACGAACATACATGCATACATACACATGTACATATATATGAATAGAGTCCAAAATGTAGACGAGTAAACACTTCCATGTGGCACGCTCGAACAATTTGTGAAGATCATTTCACAAGAAACCATTGATTGCTTTGTTAATAATTTATATATTTGTTCACAGACACACACGCGCACGCACACAGACCCACACGCACACAGACCCACACGCACACACATCCGCACACATCCACACAAACGCACACACACATGCACGCATACCTGCATGCACATACTTATATACAAGTGTGTGTGTATCTATGTGTATATGCATATATATGTGTGTTTAGGGACGCATGCATGTATGTCCATATAGTCGCAGTCAAAAGTGTAGATCAGGTCTGAAAATTATATTAAATGCCCAAAGTTATACTTAATTTCTAATACATTATTACTTGGGCAAACGTTTGAAACATATGTCTGAAAATTAGAAATTTTATATTAAATGCTCAGAGTGTTTTTGGTTAGAGCGTACATTAGGCATAAACATTTTAATAAAAAAAAAAGTTCCAAACTTTTGGTCAGGACTGCATACTCTTTTACTTATCTCAGTCATGTGACTTTGGCCATGCTGGAGCACCGCCTTTAGTCGAGTAAATCGACCCCAGGAATTATTCTTTGTAAGCCTAGTACTTATTCTATCGGTCTCTTTTGCCGAAACGCTAAGTTACAGGGGCGTAAACACACCAGCATCGGTTGTGAAACATATACACACACATTCATACATATATATATATATATATATATATATA
>NC_068982.1:147099977-147100715 GCF_001194135.2 Octopus bimaculoides
TGTGTGTGTGTGTGTGTGTGTGTGTGTGTGTGTGTGTGTGTGTGTGTGTGTGTGGAAAGATAGATAGATAGATAGATAGATAGATAGATAGATAGATAGATAGATAGATAGATAGAAAGATAGATGGTAAATGAAAGACGGAAAGTGGAATATACGAGAATTTATTATTAATCAAGACAAGTTCTTGCACACATACAGCATCGATCCCTCACAGGAGTGACACTTGATAATTGGTTCAGGAGCATCCGGCGGTGCAGAAGTGTCTCATCGGGTGATTAACAATTCGTTAAAATAACAGTTCCACAATGTATCTTCTGATTTCGTAAAACGAAAAGCAGCAAAACGAAGGAAATATCTTCATTTACATAGAAAATCGAAAATAAAATCTCAACTGCAAAAAAAGAATATAGTTATAGATAGATATATAAAGATACAAAAAGAAGATAGATTGATAGACAGACAGATAAACAGACAGTTAGATAGCTAGATAGATGGATAAATAGATATATAGAGAGAGAGAGGGAGAGAGAGAGAGGGAGAGAGAGAGAGAGCGAGATACATGCTTACATACATACACATACATATACATACATAGATACGTACATGCATACATACATTCATAATACATACATACATACATACATACATACATATATACATACATATATTTGGATGATTATGGTAATGATGTAATCATTGTAGTCCGTGAAAGACCATTCTGCAATTTCTGCATAAATC
>NC_068982.1:147101677-147104372 GCF_001194135.2 Octopus bimaculoides
TATATAAGTAAATGTTAGAGGCAATACTTGACAATTGTAAGCACCTGTGTATGCCAGCTCGTGGTTGAGGTGAAAGAATAAATTGTAAATGCAAAAAATAAAAACAAAAAATGCAGAATCCTTTGTGTTTTTGTTTTTATTTTTTGCATTTACAATTTATATTTATATATATATATATATAGAGAGAGAGAGAGGGAGAGAGAGAGAGAGATAGATAGATACATACATACATACATACATACATACATACATACATACATACCTACACATGTAGGCATATTTATTTACATGTGTCGGATGATGTAGCGTCGCTGATATAACTAGGTACAGACTACGAAACAGCTGTGAACATTCATTCTCTCACTTCTTGTATCATGTGAATTTATACATGCATTATACTTAGATACATATATAATGTTCTGGATTACGAAATTTGAACTTTAAGCTTGAAATATATAATTTGGCTCGATATATTCAGAAATGAGCACTCACGTTTCTATTTTTTATATTGAAGTATTCACACTACACACACACACACACACACACACACACACACACACACACACACACACACACAAACTCACACATAAACGCAAGTGCCAGTACGCTTGCACAAGCTCTCTATATAATGCCTGTGTGTTCTTATACACTGTCTATCTTTGCTTTTGTGAGTATGTTTATACTTTGTGTATTGAAGTGATGTAAGTAATATGTGTGCTTTGGGTTATAAAACCTCGCCTCTATTCAGAATTTTGTGTTAGATTTATATAAAGCGAAGTAACAATTAATTTGGATATTGAGGCAATGAGGCATATTATATGGGTTTATATTTACAACAGACTATTCTTGGACGAGGACATATGTATTATAAGGATTACAGATGTAGAACTAACAATCCATGGGCATACACACAAACACACACACACACACACACACACACATATATATATATATATGTATGTATGTATGTATGTATATACATATACATATATATATATATATGTATATATACACATACACACATATTTGTATAATTGTATGTATGTATATATAGACATACACACATATTTATATAATTGTACAGGGGCTGGACAAAATAATGGAAACACCTTAAAATTTCGAACAATTTCATTTTAATATTGAGTAGGACCACCTTTGGCAATAATTACAACTTGAATTCTATGAGGTATGGACTCGTAAAAAATTTGAATTTTTTCCAAAGGAATTTTTGTCCATTCTTCAGCTAAAACAGTCTCCAGTTCTTGTAGTGATGATGGTGGAGGATATCGACTCCTTGTTTTTCTAAAATGCACCGTAAATATTCAACAATATTGAGATCTTGGGGCAGCGGTGGCCAGATTAGATGTTCAACGTCACTAGAATGTTCCCCGTGCCATTCAGTAATAACTTTAGCTGTGTGAATTGGTGCATTATCATCCTGAAAGATTGCGTTTCCCTCCGAAAACAGTTCCGCAACCATAGGATGAATTTGATCAGATAAAATGCTTAAATAATCTTGACTGTCATAAAGGGAAGCCATTGGGCCGGCAGATTTCGAAGATATAGCCTCCCCACCGCCAGATCATCGCAGATCCTCCTCTATGTTTAACAGTTGGAAAAAAGGCAGTCTAGGTAAAATGCTTCTTTTGGCTGTCTCCACACGTATACTCGGCGCGTGGTCTGAAAGAAGGTAAAGGATGACTTGTCTGAGAAAATAGCATCCTTCCACTGCTCTAGGGACCAATTCTGTGGGTTTTTACTCCATTCTAAACGCTTTGCAACGTTTGTTTTTGGAACTAGTGGTTTTCTGATTGCAGCCCACCCGTGAAATCCGGCTTTGTGCAGCTCCCGGCGGAAAATGTTCTCGAGGTGGTCATTAAGCTCTGCAGTACTTTTGGGAGTTGTACTTTCTAACAATTCGCGTAAGAGCTCTTCCGGAATTTTGTTTCAACGAGGAGGTTTTTCCCTCTTTCTCAAAGGCTGTTATTACTTTGGAGACAGTACTTCTTGAAACACCAAACATTTCGGCTGTTTTCGTTACGCTAGCGCCTGCTATACGAGCACCAACAAGTTGGCCTCTTTGAAAGTCCGACAGTACTGTTATTTTAATGAATTTATTTAACTTTTCTGATGATATCTGAAAAGAAACAGCAATTTTAACAAAACATATTAAGTAACACTAAAAATAAATCAAGAAACAAAACTAAACAAGCTTTTGACGGTTTTAGAGATATTTCAAAATTATGCTGCTATGATGTTAGGTGTTTCCCTTATTTTGTCCAACCCCTGTATATATATATTTCTCTATGAACAGACACAAACTTCCTGTTGAAAAAGAGTTCATAACTCCAACTAAAAACACTTGTCTCCCCTTACACACACTTCCTGATTTGACACCACATTTCCTGCTTAACACAAACTTCTAACCCTTTTTTTAAACCTAACAACACTCTCAACTCTCATGCATCCTTATTTTTCCTACAAGTTTATACATGAACTACTATTGAACTACAAAAGCTAAAAGACAATATAATGTATGGGTATATTTATTTTTTTATATATTATTGTTTTATATATTAATTTCTTCATTTTGTACTTCTTTGTAAAAAAAACATTTTCATTCTCCTTCTTCTTGATAATTTGCTTTTTCGCAATGAAAACCGGTTAGAAGAAATCTTTATTAAAATATGCTTCC
>NC_068982.1:147104510-147107628 GCF_001194135.2 Octopus bimaculoides
ATGTATGTATGTATTTATACAGAGAGATAGAGAGAGATAGAGAGAGAGAGAGAGAGAGAGAGAGAGAGATAGAGAGAGAGAGAGATTCATACATAATACATCAGCATGACCGCAGCCACTTGGCTGAAACACATAAATAAATAAATAAATACATACATACATACATACATACACACACACATCATACATAGGTAAATATATTCCTGAAATGCTCTACGTATATCCATTCCTGCTCAGAAGTGAATTGTAATGTTTTTTGTACGTTATATCGTAAACATTATGATATAATAAAAAAAACTAGCAGCATTTCAGCGCGCGTATAAATATAAATATAAATCACTGTAAGTTACTTTATTTCAATGTATATATGTTTGTGGGGGCGTGCATGTATGTCTATAAGCTTGTATGTGTGCATGAGAAGTATTTTAATATAATATATTTGTTTATATAAATTTAAATACATGGATCTATACATATGCGTATATATATGCGTGTGTGTGTACACAACAATATAAAGGATTGTTGAGAGAATCATGTATTGAAATGGTATGCACCAGGTTGGGTTGATTTAACCTGTAAGCACCACCTTTAGTCGAATAAATATACTGGGTACTGAAGTGATCCAGTGGGATATAGATAGATAGATAGATAGATAGATAGATAGATAGATAGATAGATAGATAGATAGATAGATAGATAGATATGGAAAAGGTGAAAGGATATAATGAACTTGCCGTGTGGAGTGAAATATCCAACGTTTCGGATTGAATCTTTCGTCAGAGGGTAGAGAAAAAGAGAAGAAAAGGAGAAACAAGTCAGAGCTTACATCCTCTCAGCTTAGATAGCTACATATACGTATATACAAATAAGCTTGCTGAAGCATGCTCAATGTCCTTGCAGCAGACTTCCCAAACACAAAACACAAAATTTCACATTGGCTCTTTGGTCCTCTCCATGACAAAATCGCAGACTACAACACACGCATGATCACAAAAACGCAAATTTCACAACTTGCGAAGTAAACACAGTGATGTCACTCGACACAGTGCCTCATGAAGATTACTGCACACGCAACCGTGTACTGCGATCTGTTGGCACGCTACAGAACTAGTCCCGGGAACGTTTCGATAACACCTCGTAATCTGGTTTCAACTGAAATCTGTTTAGCTTCTTCATTATTGTCTTATTTCTCATCTTCATCTGTCACCTTCTCCCTTACTCATACTTTCCATCTCTATACTACAGCCCTTACTAATTGCATACACATATATGTATATATATGTTTGTATATAAGTATTATGTATATATGCATGCATGTACATATACATGTAGATATATTTAGCCATGCTCATGCCCACAGATAAAAACTTGGTAGCTCTATCTATCACTATTATGCATACACAAATACACACATACAAATGTATGTACACGCACACACACACACACACATGCCTATTTATAATAGGTGTGTATTCTTGTTACTGTGTTTCGTTGCTTTTATTAATAGATATATTGTTTATTGTTTACATACTGAAGTTATGCAAGAAATATGTATGTTTCTGGTTATGAAATATGTCTCAATTCACAATTATGTATTTGCTCTATATAAAGTGGAGTGACAATTACTTTCGATATTAAGGCAATGAGGCATAATACATGGATACACATACACAACAAGCCATTCTTGAGCGAGAGCATATAAATATATATGCATAGGTGGGTGTTTGTGTGTATTTATACATGTATGTCCATATGTATGTACATTGATATGTATGTGCGCGTGTGTGTTTGTGGCTGTATGTAGTTATACTAATGTAATTATATGTACGTGTACACATATATACATGCTTACCTTCACGCACCTGCGCACATGCACATACTCGCACACATATATGTATAATATATGTTCAGTAACGTAATGATGTACAGACAGAAGGGAATACACCCAGAGGAGCGAATATGTCTAATACGTAAATTCATGACAGGAAAAGTGAAATAGTGTTTGTAGGGCGATCGATCTTATCAGTCGTTATGACCAGGCTATAGGGAGAGGGATTTTTCGACCTGTCGCGCAGCACAAGATTCTACACTTATTCAAGTGCTGGAACTATACCCGTTAGTTAATTATTCACCCCTCTTTAATGTCTGCGCATTCAGTTTCCACTAAAGTTCCCTTACATCACGTTAAACTAGCTCACAAACCACACTACCTACTCCTATCTCAAGCACAAATTTCTCCACCCATAACCTATTGTTTTTGTTTTTGCTCTGGTTGCAAACTTTGTGCAAACTTCACTCAGAAAGGTGTCCCTGTGAGTCATCTCTTTTAGCTGGGTAATAGTAAAAAAGAAAATCACCTCAGTCTGTCTTGTCCTGCCTTCCCTTGTTCCTTCTGCATCATCTACCGATCTTCGAAATCTTTCGCCTCCCCATAACTATTTAATCCTCTTCAAAATCTTTATCCTCGGTGATTTCAAAGCTTACAACTTATTTGTAACACTCATCTTTTATTAATGTAGTTAGTGTGGAACACAATTAATTTTCAGTTCTTATCACTCACTCTATATCAAATTTGTTTCATCTCCAACACACAACTCTGTCCGATATACAGAGACATAAACGATTTTAATCCGTCACTCACAACCAATCTCAAGCTCTTCCATCTCTGCAATTATTAGATCACCCGAAAATTATCTTATGGCGTCTACACAATACACATTCAAGCATTACATAACATCTTCACTTCGGCTTCGAAACCCTATAGCATATCGGTTGAGACAACTGATTGAATCTCTTTCAGTTTTATATCATCAACTCCTAACAGCGTCAAAAGCACTTAAACCTGTTGTTATCACGAATCTCTTAGAATGTTCAAACATGCTTAACATATATTAAATTAATGCTTAAATTACACTGACGGGTTCACTCATATCTGCACTGCCGTAGTTCAAATGCAAGATAAAACATACGACATTTGTAGAAATTCGACCACACTCTAAATTGTGTGAAATTCCCACTTTCTAACGGAGAGAACCTCCATGTTCACTGCTCAATGTGCACCCAATTCTAAAATGTACAAATTTGGTGTATATATATATATATATATATATATATATAT
>NC_068982.1:147108647-147109370 GCF_001194135.2 Octopus bimaculoides
TATATATAAATATATATAATACTATATTATATATATATAATAATAAAAGGTGACAACAAAAGAATGAGACCGCGATGTTAGGTAAATAGAGAATATTTATATATGTTTAGTTTAGGACGAGTAAATTGTCATAAGAGTACTCGGAGTGCATTCGCTTTTCACGCGGAAACAGCTGCTCGAATTAGTTCCATACTTGGGATGCATGAATAATTTGACCTTGAATACATAATATGGTCTTCAGTTTATTTTTTTATCGATAATATATAATATTGCTTTACTGGTGCTTAAGTCCTCGTATGCAAAAGTTTCGATAAGAGAGAGAGAGTAGCAGAATAAGAATTAGGCTTAAAAAAATAAGCCCTGGGGTGGATTTGTTAAAAAATAACTGAAATAAATATTCTTTTGCATACATGCTCACTTCTATACATGCGCATGTATTTTTAAACACACACGCACGCACGCACGCATATACTGTTATATATTCTTTTCTACTCTAGGCACAAGGTTCGAAATTTTTTGGAGGAGCGAACCTGTTGATTAGATCGACCCCAGTACGTAATTGGTACTTAATTTATCAATCTCGAAAAACAAAGTCGACCTCAGCGGAATTTGAACTCAAAACGTAAAGACAGACGAAATAGCGCTAAGAATTTTGCCCGGCGTGCTAAAGGCGTGCTAATATATATATATATATATCTGTAAACACACACACACACACACACA
>NC_068982.1:147109874-147111585 GCF_001194135.2 Octopus bimaculoides
TATATATATTTATTCATAAATATATGCATAAATACATATACATTTTATGCACATGTAAACCAATATATATATATATATATCTGTAAACACACACACACACACACACACACATACACACACACACACACACACACACACATATATATATATATATATATATATATATATATATATATATGTGTATGTATGTCAATATTCAGTTCAAGATTTCTTGCCAATAGAGAAAGAACCGGTTTCTAACCAGGATCCAGTGTTCCTTCATTGGAATCTCAACATCGACACCAGGGTGTTTTCGTATGTATGTATGTATGTATGTATGTATGTATGTATGTATGCATGTATATGTGCAGATTTGTATGTTTTATGTATGTATTCTCATGTATATAGTTGCATGCTCATATATATTTAAATGAAAAAAATTTGGAAAGCTTTACAGATTTTTACAGTTCCAGTGATGGATTGGAACTGTTGTCTTCGAATTAGCTTTCTGCTTTCTGGTTATAAGAAACCTAATTTCTCACGACTGGTATTTGGGTAGTGTGGTACATATCCCAGGGCCCCCCAAATTACATGTATGTATGCATTCATGTCTGTATGTATGATTTGTGTATATGTATGTATGTGTATAAATCTCCATATATATACATACATAAATATGTACATAGATAGATTAATACATAGACAGACAGACACTGTGTCAATTTGATGTACACACATGGTTGCCTACATTTTGAAATGTGTAACGTTTTAGATACTGCTTCTGGAGTTAAGACTGACAGGGTTTCATAACCTAAAGAGTGTATATGGGATGTTGATGTTCCATCATGTTGATATTACTCAAGCGAGTGAAGAATCGCTGAGAGTGGAGATAAAATAAGACATTTTACGAGTAAATTGCTCTCAGCGATTTTTCATTCGCTTGAGTAATATCAATATGATGAAACATCCCATATTACACTCTTTATGTTATAAAACCCTGTTTGCTGTCCCTGTTAACTCCAGAGGCAGTAGCTAAAATGTTCCACACTTCAAAATGTAGGGATCCATGTGTGTACATCCAGTTGACACACTGTCTGTCTATCTATCTATCTATCTATCTATCTATCTATCTATCTATCTATCTATCTATCTATCTGTCTATCATATGTGTGTGTGTGTGTGTGTATACACACATATATATGTACATAAATATATGTACATGTATGCAGATGTATGTGTGTATATATATATATATATATATATGTATGTATGTAAACTTATTTGAAAATAGATGCGTGGCGTTGAATTAGATAACAATATTAATATATATATATATATGTATATATATTTATATATATCTATATATATATATATATATATATATATATATATATATATATATATATATATATATATATATATATATATATACATATACATGTGTGTGTGTGTGTGTGTGTGTGTGTTTGTGTGTTTGTGTGTGTGTATGTGTGCGCGCATATATGGGTACAGGACGTCACTAACTGTGCGAACAACATGAAATACGTGAACAAGCGAGTTTAATACGCTAACAACGAGAGAAAAATGGAAAACAGGACAAGTAAACACAGAGAAACGACCCTTCATCAGTTGTCGGCTATCAACTTCTCAGTTTATATGTATATGTATATGTACAGACACACACACACACACACACACACACACACACACACATATATATATACATATATAT
>NC_068982.1:147112126-147114929 GCF_001194135.2 Octopus bimaculoides
ATATATATATATATATATATATATAATGAAGACAGAACCGGTTAAATTTGAAATGGCAAAAGGAAAAATGTTAAGAGAAATCTGAAAAATCAAGTGTCGCTAAAAACTAAAACGAGAGAGGATATTCCCTTCCACCCTGTGGCTTAATAGAAACGCCTGCTTCAGATAGTATCCTTATAACAATAGTGTGTATGCAAATAGCAATTTGATTTCACACTTACCCTGGCCGCTGTTGCTACTACTGTTGCTACTGTTGTTGCTGTTGCTGCTGCTGCTGTTGGTCTATTGTGTTACTACAGCTCTTTATTTTCACTTTGCAGTTTGTGTTGTTGCTGTACTGGTTTGTATGCCAGTTGTTGATTTAGATTTTGTGCTCTCTGGGCACTACAAATGATATTATTGTCTCAATATTCATTCCCGTTGTTATTAAGAAAGTATTATTTTTTGTATGTATTACTATTATTACGGCAATTATAATTATAATAATGATAATAATTCATATTACAATAATTAAAACGTGGTGAGATGGCAGAATCGTTAGCACGCTGGACGAAATCCTTTTCCGTATTTAGCCCGTCGCTACGTTCTGATTTCAAATCCGGTCGATTTTGTCTTTCATTCTTTTGGGGGTCGATTAAATAAGTAACAGTTATTTACTGCGGTCGATGTAATCGACTTAATCCCTTCTCCCAAATTTGAGGCTTTGTGCCTCCAGTAGAAAGAATTATTATAGTAGTAGTAGTTGTTGGAATATTTGACAAAACTTGACGTAATACTTTTGCACACTCGGCAGTTTCCCAGGGGCCACACAGTTAAAGTGGTCCAATTCTGGTCTATATATATTGTAGCTTGCTGTTAAGAAATACCAAAAAAATACTATAGGGCCCAGTGCAACGATTTGCCCACGGGCCTGTAAAGCTGCCAGGACAGCTGTGTGGAGTCGCAGAATTGTTAGAGCGTCGAATAAAATGCTTTGCGCTATTTGTACCGGTGTTCTTTAATTTCCGTTTTCAAGTCCCATTGAGATCAATTTTGACTTTTATCTACTTTTCCAGAGTTGCTATAATAAAGTGCCGATCAAATACCCCTAGCCATCAAATATTTCTGGACCATGTACCTATGTCAGAAACAATTTTTTAAAGTTAGTAGATATAAAGAATTGTTAGAACTCGTAAAAATTACCGTGCCATATTCGTTACGGCTTTTAAACTCTTGAGTTCATACCAAGCTGAGGTAATCTTCGCCTTTCATCCCTTCGGAGTTCACAAAATAAGGTACCAGTGAAATACGGTGGTAGATTTAATATTTCTCCCGCTCTTTTTAAGTTTCAGGCCTTGTGTCTAAATCATCATCATCATCATCATCATCATCATCATCATCATCATCATCATCATCATCATTATTCAAGCGACGAACTGGCAGAATCCGGGCGTTAATGCTTAGCGGTATTTCGTCTGCCGCTACGTTCTGAGTTCAAATTCCGCCGAGGTCGACTTTGCCTGTCATCCTTTCGGGGTCGATTAAATAAGTACCAGTTACGCACTGGAGGGTTGATATAATCGACTTAATCCATTTGTCTGTCCTTGTTTGTCCCCTCTGTGTTTATCCCCTTGTAGGCAATAAAGAAATAAGAATCGTTAGCGACATTTCGTCTGTCCTTACGTTCTGAGTTCAAATTCCGCCGAGGTCGACTTTGCATTTCATCCTTTCGAGGTTGATAAATTAAGTACCAGTGAAATGCTGGGTACTTATTATTAATATTATACCGTTGGGGTCAACCTTACCTCTCATCTTTTTGAGGTCGAGAAAATAAGTACCAGTCCAGCACTGGGAACTATGTAATTGATTATACCCAACGCCTAAAATGTTAGGCCTTGCAATTATGGCAGAAAGGATCCACCCAGTTTGACTTTGCCTTTCGTACTTTGGGGTTGATAAATTGAATACCAGTTGATCACCAGCGTCGATGTAATTGTCTTACTCCTGGGGTATTGCATGTGCAACGGGCTTGCTATATGCAGCCTACAATATCATGCTATCTGTTCTTTTCAACTATCTACTACTTTCCTGATGATTCTGACCGTGCCGAGGAGACAGACCATCGTAACAGTTCTACTGGTCACTCAATTCCCATTTCTTTATATTCTTCTTGATGCCTTCTGTTACTATCCCTAAAGAACCAACAATATTTGGCTCTATTTTCACATTCTTCATGTTCCACAGTCGAGCTATCTCGTATTTAAGGGGGTCGTGTACGTCTAACTTTCGTCTTCCTTCTTGACCATTCGTGTGTCAAATGAGTACGCAACAGCTATATAAGACAAGTGGTTCACTTAGGTTTAGCTTGTGCTAAAGAAACTGGTTTGTTTGGATTGGAAAATCCCGCAACATTTTACAGATCTTCGTTTCCGTCCACCTCTATGGTTTGTGCTCATACCACGTCTTGCCTCTTTCTAGCCGCCACTTTACACAAAATTTACTTTGTAGCATTTCCGCTACTTAATCGCGTCGCCACAACTTATATTGTTTTGGGGCAAATCAAGGGCATTCGTTCACGATATGGGCAATAGTTTGAAATAAGAAACTTTAGCACGCAGAGCGAAATGCTTAGCGGTATTTCATCTGTTTTTACGTTCTGAGTTCAAATCCCGCTGAGGTCGACTTTGCCTTTCATTCTTTCGGGGTCAGTAAATTAAGTACCAGTTACGCACTGGGGTCGATATAATCGACTTAATCCGTTTGTCTGTCCTTGTTTGTCCCCTCTGTGTGTAGCCCCTTGTGGGCAGAAAAGAAATGGGTATTT
>NC_068982.1:147118418-147119727 GCF_001194135.2 Octopus bimaculoides
TATATATGGGAGAATATACAAATAATAACAACAGACGAGGACAGGTGGTGTAAATAACAAAAGTATATATTAGTATGACGCTCGGGAATACGGAAAGTCTTTGACGTTTCGAGCTACGCTCTTCAACAGAAAGAATACGGAGACAAGGAGAAAAACACGGAGAAAAAAAATTGAATAGTGTTCAGTCAACGGTCAATCATAATAACGGTCAATCATAATAATATGTATGCTCACACATACGCATTTACATACACGCATGTGCATATATATATATATGTGTGTGTATGAGTATATATTCACCTACACATTTATATCTTTGTATATAAATGTATATGCAAATGTGTGTGCGAATAAATATGTATAAATACATAACATACATACACACACATACACACATACACATTTTATGTATGCATAAATATATATATACTCACATACGCATTCACATACACGTATGTGCATATATATATATATATATATGTGTATGAGTATATATATTCATCTGCACAATTATTTCTTTATTTATAAGCTTATACGCAAATGTGTGTGCGAATATATGTGTGTGTAAAAATACACACACACACACACGCACATACACCTTATAGGCACATACACAATACAAGCTTATAATTTCTTACCCATGATCATTCTCACATTTACACACACACTCGCACAGATACATACACCGCACGAATCACACACACACATAACACACAGACACACAGACACACATACGCATACACACAGACACACACATTTGCACATTCAGACACCCCCCGATTAACAGGTACATTATCGAGTTTAACCTGAACTTCACACCACTCCTCCTCTCGATCTTATCTCTACTTTTGCCTCCGCCCTCTTTTCACGGTAGCTTTTCTTTAGAACCACATCCCACTTTTATCTCCACCACCCTCTTGACACAAGAACCACCCCGCCTCCACACCACCACCATGAACAAGAACAAAACCACAACAACATCGATTCCACCACAGCCACCATTACAATTGAGAAACCCACCACCACCTTCCTCCTTTTTCATATACCCTCGCTACCAATCTCGTACCACAAGAAGCACCAGCACCGCCGTATCAACATACCACAATTCTAAATGTCCCACCATATCTAACAACAACAGCAACAACAACAACAACAAAAGCAACAGCAAAAACAACTACAACTGTCAGCCTTGTAACTCCGTCTATCCTGTAACTCTTATGATTTCGGTCTTCTAATCCACGTATCCCCTCGCTTGCTCCATCGTTTGTCCAGCCCCCATTTCTCTCTCTCTCTCTACCTTTTCTTTTCT
>NC_068982.1:147120217-147121404 GCF_001194135.2 Octopus bimaculoides
TATATATATGTGTGTGTGTGTGTGTGTGTGTATGTATGTATGTATGTATGTATGTATGTATATATATACACATACATATATGTTATGGTTATGTGTTACGTATGGATGAGGACAGCTGTGTGAGGAAGTGCCACTCTTTAACTGTGGAAGGAAACTGTGGAAGAGGTAGAACCAGAAAGACATAGGATGAGGAGACATTGGATCTCACAGAGGCAATGACAGGAGAGCGAGACCTTTGGAGATATGCTGTAATAGAGAAGACCCGGCAACTAAAGTGAGATCACAGCCATACATGTCAGGCCCAGTTAAGAGTACTCCTGATGCTGTCGGGCGATATGTGCTTAAGAAGACCTGTTGAGTCAAGTAAAAACAATATCGTAGCTGTGGCCAGTGCCCCCTGACTGGATCCCGTGCCAGTGGCAAGTAAAAAGCACCATCCGGACATGGTTGATGCCAGCTCCGCCTGGCTGGCTCCCGTGCCGGTAGCACGAAAATAGCACCATCCGAACGTGGCTGATGCCAGTACCCCTTAACTGGCTCCCGTGCGCCATTCGAACGTGGCCGATGCCAGTACCCTCTCTCTGGCCCCCGTGCCGGTGGCACATAAAAAGCACTATCCGAACGTGATCGATGCCAGGCCAGCCTGACTGGCTCCTGTGTTTTTTGTCGTTTGTTTTTTGTTCAGTTTAACCACATACATACATACATACATACATACATACATACATACATGCATACATACATACATGCATACATACATACATACATACATACATACATGCATATATACATACATGCATGCATACATACATACATACATACATACATACATACATGAGTAAATGTAAGGATAAGCAAGTTAGGTAAGTCGTAGGCAAGTCGATATGCAAAAAATATTAAATGCATTTGATACAAAAAATGTACATATGTTTACAAATAAGAATGTCCGACTTACACAGAAGAGAAACGACATCAGGAAATAAAGGGTTTGGATAAGAGTTATACGAGCTCACCAGCTGTTTCTTGAGCCCTACGAAGTGTATTCGATACTGAGAATCTTTCTCTCTCTCATATATATATATATATATATACATACATACAAGCATACATACATACATACATTCATACATACATACATACATACATATATATATATATATATATATATATATATATATATATATATA
>NC_068982.1:147121709-147122496 GCF_001194135.2 Octopus bimaculoides
ATATATATATAATGCTCGTATGAGTATAACCATATATTTATAGAAATGTATTCGTGCCAAAGTTTCTGCACAGGTGGAAACGTGTTTGCTTGTTTGAAGAAAGAGAAACTTAACCCCAATTCTCTTTTGTGTGGTGCAGTGCTGCTACGGGTACTTCAACCTTTTATAGATATGATATTTGACACAATTCACTGTATTTGTTTATATAAATGTGTACATTCGCTTTTGTATGAGTATATATGACTGTATATGTTACGTTTAAGCATTTGTATTTTTGTGCCTGTGTGTGTGTATGTTCTTAAAACTATTTTTAAGTGTGAATGTATACACATGTATTTCACATAACTTTATGTAAGTACACCGTATAACAAAAATCTACGCCTTTGCATGTATATGTAGACGTTTATATATATGTGTGTGTGTGTGTGTGTGTGTGTGTGTATGTGATGTGTCGTGTGTGTGATGTGTCATGTATAAAGATACGTACACACACGTGAATATATATATACAAATACTTCCACACATATAAATGCGTAGTATATATATATACATATGTGTGTGTGTGTGTGTGCGTGTGTATGTGTGTGCGTGTGTGTACGTGTGTGTGTGTGTGTGTGATGTGTCGTGTGTGTGTCTGAAGTTACTATGTAGGCTTCATAGCGACAATGGAAACAAGCTAGTTTTTCTCCTTCCCCATCTCTCATTGCAGAATATCTATCTATCTATCTATCTATCTATCTATCTATCTATCTATCTATCTATCTATCTATCTCTCTCTCTCTCTCTC
>NC_068982.1:147122506-147123111 GCF_001194135.2 Octopus bimaculoides
TATATATATATATATATATATGTATGTATATATATGAAAGAAATAGAAAAACACTGTATACCAGATTAAGTGCCATGAAGGGACTTGCGAGAATATCCCAGTCATATATTGGTGAGAATTCTAAGGGCATCAAAGAACACCTGGATAACTACATTGAAAAAAAAACACAAACTCCATCTTCTATCAGCGTGCGTGTATATGTGTGTGCGTACGTGTGTGTATGTGTTGTGTGAGTATATAAGTGTGTATGAGTATGTACATGCATGCACGTATTAGATATATGTCAGCATATATATGTATGTGTGTGTGTGTGTATGCACATATATATGTATATGTCTATGTAAATAAAATTTTTAAGTTTTTGAATTTTAACCATTGACTGGGGAAATAGTAACATAATTATGTAGATGGATAAGCGTATATATGTGTATACTTTAAGACTATACGTATATATATGTGTATATATACGTGTTTATATGATTGTGTGTGTGCTTGTACATATGTACAGGTAGGCTTATATTTGCATGTATGTATCTATGACATTGTATCTATTCACCGCTAGACGGTGGTGAGAAGCATGCGTGTGTATATATATATATATATAT
>NC_068982.1:147124441-147124939 GCF_001194135.2 Octopus bimaculoides
ATATATATATATATATACATACGCACACGCATAACCTACGACAGAGTAGCAATCATATACACAACTTGAACAGACACACACACCAGTACATAAACATACGTTCACATGTACATACACATATACATGCACACTCACATACACAGCTCTATAGACTTGCATACCTAAATAATCACATACAATCATAAGTACATACATACATACATAGTACATGCGTTACATACATACATGCATGCATACATACATACATACATACATACATATCAGGAACTAAGTGTTACTTTCTCAGATGCAGCACGGAATTTTGTCAGTGAACAAACAGTTCACGCTTTCAAAGCGACGAAAATATTTTGACAAATTAAATATAAATGTTAAAGTGCATTTAACGGTTTTTGTGTTTTCAAATGGTTTATAAACACCTTTCACGCTGAAATTGTTTTTGTTTCAGCACACGATCTCAGATCAAGTCACTTGCTATGCAAGTACATCTTCATATATATA
>NC_068982.1:147125134-147128338 GCF_001194135.2 Octopus bimaculoides
GTGTGTTGCATTTTATGCCTAGTTCATTATAAAAATTTTTTTTATATTAATGTAAAAATAACTCAAAACGTTTTGTGGAGTACATATCCAAAAATCTTTAGAAAGAAATGTTTGACGATGACTTCATGACTTCGAAGTTTTGGCTCGCTGGCTTCATTCGATTGCTCAACGTGAGTATGCTGAAACTTTGGTAACCTATGTAAATAACGTACATAATTCCTCATCTCTTAAATATAGAACTGTATATGTCATATATGTTTGTTTGCATGGAGGTGTTCGTGCGTGCGTGTGTGCACGCGCGCGCGTGCGTGTACGTTTGTGTGTATATAGTTATGTATATGTGATTTGTGGCGTGATAACAAATGTTTGTACGAAACAATGCCCGTGATGGCATAGCTGATAATAGCCAGTGGGGTTAACAGATCTCCAGATATTTCTGATCAATGACCACACCATTAAATACGTTGGCTCCTATTGATGTGACACGAATTTTTGCAGTTCTTAGACCCAAGTGGTGATGGTGGGGTTGGATGGAAGGAGGAGATGGAGGAGGATTATGACGATAACGATGACCTTGAAGATATCGATTGCAGTGGCGATGCCGAGTTAAATTACTTCAAATGCGCACTATTTGATTTATGTTCGAAAATTTGATAAATGTGAATGAATAACGAATTCGTATGAACTGCATAAATGATTAAAGTTTCGCTGAAAGTTCTTGTAATTATGTACAGTTCCCATATTAAATCATAATTAGAAAAATTCCAGTCAGATTTCAGTTTAAACAGAAAGACTTCAAATGACTCAGGCTACTTGATCGAGAATAGTTCAGTAGCAAAATGCGCCTCCTAAATCTTTGAAACTAGACTTTATTAGCAGGAAAAGCAATTTCAACAGAAGTTGCATCAACTACTTCCTGCAAACTGTTATATAATCTTTTAGCTTTCACTTGAATGTATATCGTGTTTATCGACACATAACGTACAGTCTGCTCGTCGAAACACTTATGCAAAAGCCGTTTCATTTCCAGTATCATGCAGATGTATGAAAAAAAACTATATCTGTATATTGAATGGCGTAGCGACTTGAGCACTGGATCTAACTTATTTTTGTGATCATGTATTGTTGACGTTGTAAGCTTTAATGCTTTTGCAATATAGCTGAGTTTATATCTCATATCAAACCATTGTAAAACATCAGTGTCAAGCCTGCATTTTCTCTTTGTTTCCTTTTCGCATTACTGCCTTTCCTTCCACTTGATGGTCCTTTTTTTTTTATTCGTTATATTGAATAAATAATAAAATTGTATAGCAATCTAATAAATCTAATAATAGAAGTTATAGACAAATAACTTGCAGCAGATAATAAATCAAGGGGGTCTGAAGAAAACTGAGACGTTCTGTGTCAGCAAAAAGTAGTTATCCTATCACTTTGAGACAGGAATATTAATGAGAACAGAATGAAGTGGGAGGAATTGTTGTTTGAATATATTTAAAAGCAAGACGTAGGTCAGTTGAATTGGTGCACGCACAAAGTAGGCTGGAGTAGAAACCACGTAGGTAGTGACGAAGTTGGAAATATTAGGTGTCATAATTTTACATTTTAAAAACTGTTAAAATTTACCTGAGTTTTCATATGTCGGAAATTGAGACCATTAATCAAAATTCGTGATCATGCCATTTTCAGCAAGAGAGGGATTCCATAAGAAAAGTTTCTCTAATACGAAGACGTCTGCATTTTGAAATTTCCGAGTTAATTCTTCATAGATTTCTCACCCCAAATCTAAATGAGTATGCCGATATAATTTTTATATAAATTTCATCTCATCCAAAATTTGATATTATCATATCAACAAATTTTTCCTTAAACGTTCTTGGAAAGGTTTCTCATCTACAAAGACTGCCCTTACTTATTATATGCGCGCGCGCACGTGCGTGCATGTGTGTGTGTGTGTGCGTCTGTGTAAGCCATTGTTTGCACATATTTGTATGTTGCATGCATAATATGCATCCACCATTCAAGGTTGCCTCAGCTAAAGTTCAATAACCCGCAATGATACTGGCCTCGCTACCTGTACTGTAACAACACACCCTATATCAACCTCTACCATAACATACTGAAACTTTATAATGTTCCTTCCGAAATTTTAGAATGCAAGCAACAGCAGATGACACAAAATAATATATTAACACAGTAGTTGAAATCAGTTACAGAGAAAGAGAACATCTATGCGGAATTTAGGAGAAACCTACTGTTATCCATCGGGACTAAAACTTTAGATTTCTACACATAATTATTAGACCACGCGATTATATAACGAACTGCATTGAAGCCAATGTTGAGAAGAAGTGATTTTTACAACTAGCAAGGAAAAACCCTAATCAGAAGATTACATCTACAAGCTATCAAAGATACTAGATCCACATATTTAATGCTATCCATGCCTACGGCCATGTGGAGGCGAGCACATTCATATGTATGTGCAAATGTAAACGCTTACTTGCTTACATATATATGTACAAGGATACACATCTGTATATGCATACATACATACGTGCGTACATTTATACATACATATACTGGATCTTTGTCCATTGAAGAGAAAGTCGAAAGATAATACTGAGAGCATATGCATACTTACTACATACATAATCATATACATCTACATACATTCGTGAATACATCCTTTAGCTTTTATATTTTTCTGTCTTTACACAGTGAACATGCTGGGGCACGAATTGAAGGATTTAGTCGAACGATTTGATTTCAGTATATGCTTTTTTCTCAAGTCTGGTACTTTTTCTATCGATTCCAGCACTGGATGTCATGTGGTGGGGGTAGACAAACGAAAACACAGCACAGAAGCTTACATGCACGCATGCACACATAAACATACGCACATATATAAAGATGTGTACGAAAGGCTTCCAGAGTCTCTGTTTATCAAGCTCTTTCTCAAGGCATTACTCTGCCGGGGCTATAGGTGAAACCGTTTGCTCAAATTGCAGAGCAATGGGACAGAACTCCAAGCCACTAGGTTGCGAAGTATGTTTCTTAACATGCATATGCCTATATATACATATGTATATACATGCTTGCATACATACATACATACATACATACATACACACGTACATACATACATATGTATATACATGCATACATACATACATATATATATATATATATATATATATATATATA
>NC_068982.1:147128453-147129533 GCF_001194135.2 Octopus bimaculoides
GAGAGAGAGAGAGAGAGAGAGAGAGAGAGTTGAACCGTTACGTTAATCCTCGCACATTTTTCTCTCTGTTTTTGATTCTTAATCGTTCTGTTTCAAAGAGCATAGGCTCGAAACATCAAAGACTTTTCCATTCTTTCCGAGCGTTAAACTAACACACCTGCTTGTTGCTCTTACATTTGTCTTCGTTTCTTTGATTTCTGTAAATTTGCCCTTCTCCTCTTTTCATCTGACACCTACCTCCTTTCTTCACTGCTACCCACCTTTCCTCTCGTCTCTTGCCACGACACCTACTTCTCTTCACTCCTACCCACATTCTCCCTTCAGTGATAACCCCTCCATCCACACCCCACCCTCACACATTCAGCTCCCACATACCCCACCGCTACTCCGACATCCTCACCTGAAATCCACACCCCACCCTCACATCGCCATGCCCTAACACCACTACACCACACTACACACCACCACACCACATCACACCACCCCGCACACACTGGCACTAACCACTTCCCAGCACTCACATCATCATCCACACATCCACATATTACAGACGCAGGCGCTTACACACGCACACATCCACAGGTCAAAGCCAACAGCTCCTACCCACACGTACACACACTCTCACATACACAAACGCTTGCAGACCTTCGTCTTGAGATCACCAATACTTTATTTTCTCCCCTTCTTCCTAGCTTTCCTGTCTAACAACCTTTGTCCAGCCAACGCCATGATTGACCGCTAACTCCAAAAGGAGTTATACCCTGTTTATTTCCTCGTGCTCCTTTCTTTTGCAGAGCGTAAGCACGGAACATAAAAAACTTTCTCACCCCTTCCCGAGCGTCAAACTAATACACCTGCTTGCTTTTTATACTCCTGTTTTCGTCTTTTGTTTTTCTGGAAATTTCAGCTATATATATATATATACACACACAAATACTTCGTTTTGGGATTTGGTTTGCAAGATTCTTTATGTGAGTTCGTGTGTTGGAGCATATTTTGTTGTGTCTGGAGAGAGTCATTCTCTTTAAGTACCTTATTATTTAACACACTCACTGGTAAAGTTTCCCCTTATTTACTTTC
>NC_068982.1:147130005-147131340 GCF_001194135.2 Octopus bimaculoides
CACCCATTACAATTTTAATTGTTTATCGAAAAATAGTTTATATATATATATATATATACACAGGTAGGTAGGCAGAAAAGTTTCAATTTACAGATCAATGACCATCTGTGCCCGGTGAATTGGATCTGTTTCTGTGTGCGTGCGCATTTGTGTGTGTTAGTGTATGCGCGTATATGTGTGTACGTATGTGTACGAGTGTAAGTTATAAATTTGATATTCTCTTGTAAGAGAATCGGTGGGAAAATAAGGTATAATACTAACCACAAAAATCTATTAAAACGTGAGCTTACAACTTGCACGATAGCGTATGTATAAATGTCAATGTGTTACTTATCCCACCCATTACAATTTTAATTGTTTATCGAAAAATAGTTGTATGTTTCCTTTCAACAATATCACATAAGATCAGAAGAAATACAAGAAAAACATTTAACATCGTAAACACGTTGTAAATAAACAAGACATTTGAAAACTACAAAAAGAAAAAAATTTGAAGTTGCCCACCCAAACACACTGGTGAACCCACTGGTTACGTAGGATATGCGCAACCCAGGTCGCTATCAGCCTAATATGGCTTGGACTATAAACGGGTACACTCAAAAGTTCCCATTAATATCTTCTAGATGGAAAGCGTGAAAAACATCCCGTGCTTTGTAAATATTCCTTGATAAATTTCTGGCGATATTTTAAGGAAGTGTTTCGTTACTGAATATTTCCTTCCGTTCTTACTCTCGCAAAACGTTCTCTCTTTCGTCTCTCTGTCAGTTTGCTCTATCTATGAGTGACTGGTTTCTACATCGAATGCAGTGAATTAGAAAAAAGTTGTCGTAATCTTTTTGTTGTTGCTTAGAGTTTCCACGTCGTATTAAGATACCTACATTTCCCCGGTAATTGCCCATTCCTTTCCGGCTGCCATTTTGACTCCATTGTTACAAGATAATCGTGTGGTAAAATTAGCTGAGGAAAGAGAGGTTACCCATCTGCTTCTAGGACCTATCACGAGACGAAATTTCCAGCTCTCCGTGGAGCCAGAAACAGCGCTGCTTGTTATTAATGCTGCTTTTCACCACTCTTCTTTACCATCTCCCCACTCACTTTCACACCAGTTCCTGATTAGTCTCTGCTACAGATGAAGCGGAAATTTTCTCCAACAATTCCAGCGTTTCGACCGTTGATGCTCCAGATACAGTAACATTTTCTGAAACTTTTCGTTGTTTCTGTTTCTCTCGACCTTCAAGTGTGTGCTATTTCACAAAGAAAAGCAGTAGTAGTAGTAGTAGTAGTAGTAGCAGTAGTAGTAGTAGTGGTGGTGGTGGTGGTGGTGGTGGTGGTGGT
>NC_068982.1:147131640-147134300 GCF_001194135.2 Octopus bimaculoides
GTAGTAGTAGTAGTAGTAGTAGTAGTAGTAGTAGTAGTAGTAGTAGTTTTAGTAGTAGTAGTAATAATAGTAGCAGCAGCAACAGCAGCAGTAGTAGTAGTAGTAGTAGTAGTAGCAGTAGTAGTAGTAGTGGTGGTGGTGGTGGTGGTGGTGGTGGTGGTGGTGATGGTGGTGGTTGTGGTGGGGGTAGCGGTGGTGAGTTTTGGTGGCGGTGTATCGAGGAGGAAGATGAGGTCGCGTACTACACTTAGAAAACTACTATGAAATACCCACTGCAAAAATATCTTACTCACAAACAATGAAAATTGATACAGTTAACCAGTGCAAAACAAAAACAAAAAAAACGTTTTCTGTCTTCAAGGAAACCGGAAAATGCAAAGCTATTGCTGCAGTCAAAGTTTCTGCAGTTGAATGCTATTGTTGCTGTTGCTGTAGTGGTTTGTGCTGTGGTGTGGAAGCTATGACGTTGGCAGTAGTGGGAACCTTCTTTCAGCTGCCATTTATTTTTTTTTGCTGTTGGAGGCAGGAAGACCTTCAGATGATTACTATTTCCACAGTTTTAGCCTCGACGCCTTTTACCTTTCACCACCACCTGCAATTACTGCCTTCCTTAGATCTCCATTAAATCGGGGATTTTGTGTAGAGTCGCCGACTTCACCTTTATCAAAAACTCCAATTCCATCCCAATTTTCTCTTTGGAGTCTTTTTATTTCTAGCAGTATGCTACGGTCTTCCAGAGACATACATTTCACTAATTGCAATAATTCTAATTCTCGTGATATGTTCAGGATTTTTACACCGATTACTTTCTGTCTAAAGGTAATTCAGTGTCAGTAGTGTTTGTGGAAAATGGTGTACATGTAGGCTAGGGTTTCTGAATAGAAAATAACTGGGATATCTCCGAACTCATAGGCATGTCACAGAAAATTAATGTCTAGTCATATTCCATAAACAGAGCTTAGCTTTCTCTGAAAAATGCTCTTATTTGTGTCTTGTTGTCGAGACGCATCTACTATCGAATTATTTGCTTTTCTATTAGCTCTAAAAGGTAATGTGACGTACTGAGAGTGACTTTTCTCAGTCATGTTTCGATGTGTTTCTCGGCTTTTTTCTAAATGTTCATGCTTGTTGATGAGACCAAAGATATTTTGTTATCTTGGCAAAAGAATTTTGTGCGCACTTTTTACAGCTGCTTTTACTGGTAGTGATTTTTAAAGCTTCTTTGACTGACGTGGCGTGGTTCTTGTTGCTTCCACAGTTGTTGTAATTAGTGCTTTGTTGCTTTTGATACTGATGTCAGTATTTTCAATGACAATTAAGCTATTATTGTAATTACTGTGTAGTATTATGTCGTAGAATATAACTTTCTAAACTTTCTTCCTCCTTGCTTTCTTGCTGACTGGACAGCAAGGATGACGCCATTTTGAAAACAATGTCTATGCTTCGAAAATTTTCTTCTTTTCAAAATTTTACTCCGTAAAGCGAGTAATCAAAATGGGGGTTTCAGTCCTTTACGGTTCTGTTAAACGAAAAAAAAAAAAACAATTTAGAACAATAGAATAAACAAGACCAGACTTCTAAAGAGAAAAAAAACTAAGTACAAATTCCCAGAGCTTCCAAATCAGTTCCAGTTTTGGCGACAGGCAAGACGACAACGATAAAATGATAAAGGTTGTGGTCAATGAGGAGAGTAGAAGAGATAACAATAGTACTTTGCGCACTTGGAAGTATCAGCACTCAACTACCAGCATGACTCTAAAAGATTGATACAAGTGTAAAGGTAGAGCATCTACAAAAATCATCATTGCTTGGAACTACAAGAAGTCTTCGCAGGGTTCTTGAAGCATGACCAGTAAAATAAGTATCACCTTAATCTGCTGGGTGTGGACAGCTGACACTTTCCATCATACCCAACAAAATATGCTGAGAGCTTTCAACAAACAACAAGAACAACAACAGCAACTACTACTACTACTACTACTACTACTACTACTACTACTACTACTACTACTACTACTACTACTACAGGAGGAGGAGAGTAACAATAACAAAAAACTATGATGGCGACGGTAGCAACAATATTGCATAGTCTGCCAAAATGTAAAGAACTCGATATGACCAATAACGGTTAAGAGAAATGATAAGAAGGTAAATGTAAGTAACGAGTACTATAATACATAACCATTTACTTACGGATACGCACACAAGTGCATGTGCACTTAGGTATTTCTATATGCATGGAATTGTATTTAAAATATATATCCGCCTAACGAAGGCAGCGCAGCCGAAACTTCGAAGTCACTAACAGCTTCTTGTATATAAATGTGTGTACATACATTGCAGGGAGAGAGTGAGGGAGACAGTGTGTGTGTGTGTGTGAGAGAGAGAGAGAGAGAGAGAGAGAAAGAGTCAGGCAGACAGACAAATGGAGACAGAGAGAGAGAGAGAGAGAGACTGACAACGAGAGTGTGAGGAAAGGAGAGTGAGAATCTGGTACATATCTGCGTGTACAAATGCATACGTACTTGTCTGTGTGTGTCTACATGTGTGTGTGTAAGTGTGTGTATACACACACACACAAACACACGCACACACACACATACACACACACATGCATATATATATACGTACGCATTTATATGTGTGGAAGTATTTGTATA
>NC_068982.1:147134344-147134793 GCF_001194135.2 Octopus bimaculoides
ATATATATATATATATATATATATATATATATATATATATATATATATATATATTCATGTGTATGTACGTATCTTTATAAGCATATATAAGTACAATATGCAAGTACTCAAATATAAACGTACATATATACATACTCACACGCAAGCGAGCACACGCTCACATACATGCGCGCACATATCGATACCTATTTTCCTCTCTCTCTCTCTCTCTCTCTCTCTGTGAGAGAGAGAGAGAGACTGTGTGCGTGAGTGCGCATTTGTATAGAGAAATGGTAGAACCAGCAGAGGAAAAGGGAAGGATATACAGAATACAATAGAGAGATCTATATAAAGGGGGAAAAAGGAATAGAAAAACAAAAAGAAACGTTGTGAGAAAACGTGTTTCGATAGATGAACGATAATGACATGTACAGATATATATATGTATATATATATATATATATATATAT
>NC_068982.1:147134870-147135734 GCF_001194135.2 Octopus bimaculoides
ATATATACACTCACACGCACATATATACCCAAACACAAATATATCCATACATACATTATACGATATAAAAGAGGTGATGAAAAGAGGATCAAATATGAAGTAGCAAGGGTATTTCTCGCCCATTCTTCCTCTCACCCCTATCATAAACAATGATATCGTATTCTGGAAGACTAAAGTTAAAGAAAAAAACTATGAATACATGTATATAAAATAAGCAGAAAAACTTATTAATGTCAACGTAGGATGTGTTATAATTGAACGTACGGGTAAAAAGCAATGTCGAAGCAGAGCTAAGAACGTTTATAGAGACGAAACCTTTGACAGATGCGAACATAAAATTCCGAAGCACTTGATATATAATACACTTCAACCATTTTATAACGTGTGTATACATATATGGTACTACATTTCTGTGAATGTATATGTATGATTGTATCTATTTACACATACATACATACATACATACATACATACACACATATATATAGACATAGACATAAACACTCGTGTATGTATGTGTGTATATACATATGTACGTATATATATATATATATATGTACGTGTGTGTGTGTATGTATATGTAAATGCATATATAACACATAACGCACATACGATACATATATAAACATGTATATATATACATACATATATACACATACACACACACGCGTATCTATCTATCTATCTATATATATATATATAAATCAATATATATACACACACACACACACACACATGCACACAGAGACATATGATTTCGCAGATTAACAGCATTAAGGTTTGACAGTATTATTATCAGGTAAATATATTGATATATATATATTAGTATCAGGTAATTATATATATATATATATATATATATAT
>NC_068982.1:147136354-147137176 GCF_001194135.2 Octopus bimaculoides
GCTCGCTCCTCATCTTCCTCATTCACTCTTCATTTATTGTTTCAGATGAATGACTCCCCGCCTCTTGCTCACATTATATATATATATATATATATAAAACATTAATAATAATAATAATAATAATAATAATAATAATAATAATAATAATAATAATAATGATGATAATAATAAAAATAATGATAATAAAACGTAACAACAAAAGAATGAAACCTCGATATTAGAGAAATAGAGGATTATTTATATATGCTACAAATCTGAAGCAGTAAAATGTTGTCATCATAGTACTCGGAGTTTCAAATGCCGGAGCCAAGAGCTACGATACATTCTCGTTGGCTATTAATGACAACAGACGCAACAAAAAAGGCCGTCGCTCCGGCATTCGAAACTCCGAGTACTATAATGACAACCTGTTAATCTTTGTTCCATCTTATAACACACATACACACACACACATATATATACATACATATATAATACAAATAATATGTGAGTATATTATGCATATATACGTACATGTATGTACATACCTACATCTACATGTATATATAGATGCATATCTGGGTACAGGACGTCACAAAAAAACGTGGACAAAATGAAAAACAGAACATAAACAGGGCACAGAAAACAAGCAGGCTACATAGAGAATATTTCCTTCATCAGCTGCCCCTATTCTAAACTAAGCATTTCGAAGAATTAGGGCAGGGCGCATGGTTAGAATAGTTCTTCCCACGGAAACAAATTAAATTAAATTAAATTTGTAATGCAGAGGAATTACGTGGCAAACAGAAAACACGACAGGAAAACGAAACAGTGAAAATAAAC
>NC_068982.1:147137380-147140011 GCF_001194135.2 Octopus bimaculoides
GAATATACATCAAATATAACAATGTGCATACATAGAGACATACATGCACACACACATACACACGCATACACACACACACACATCTCTCTCTCTCTCTCTCTCTCTCTCTATATATATATATATATATATATATATATATATATATATATATATTTGTGTGTGTGTATATGTGTGTGTGTGTCTTCATATATGTATGTATGTGTGAGAGTGTGTATGTGTGTATATATATATGTATATATTTACATACGTCCACATACATTTAGATATGTGCATACGTATGTGTAAGTGTATGCATAAATGTGTGACTGGGCGTATGTTAGTGGGCGTGAGTGGATGGAGGCGTGAGTGGATGGAGGCGCGCACGCGTGTGTGTTGGGGCGTATTCTTCACACCAAATATATCGACGAAAAATGCAAATATCGGTGGGAGTACGCATTAAACTTTTAGAGGGAGGGACGGAGATATTCAATCATGACTGTCCAAAATTATTATTCTTTCTACTCAAGGCACAAGACCCGAAATTTTGCGGGAGGTGGCCAGCCGATTAAATCGATCACAGTACGCAATTGGTACTTAATTTGTCGACCCCGAAAGGATGAAAGGCAAAGTCGACCTCGGCGGAACTTGAACTCAGAACGTAAAGACACGAAATACCGCTAAGCATTTCGCCCCACCTGCTAACGTTTCTTATTTCTTTATTGCCCACAAGGGGCTAAATATAGAGGAGAAAAACAAGGACAGACAAAGGGATTAAGTCGATTACATCGACCCCAGTGCGTAACTGGTACTTAATTTATTGCCCCCGTTTCTGCCAGCTCACCAAAATTATTATTAAACAGCGTTTGAATATAATCACGAGAGGTTGCTCAAAAGTTCTGGCTTTACGGGTATCACGAAAAGCCTAGTTGGAGGCCCAACGTTCCGAGTTTTTTTTTTCTTTTTCTTTTTACAGGGCGGAGAAAAACTGATGGACCGCAACATTAAGTGTGCGAATCTGAGAAGGGAATGTGTTGCATAAAATCATAATTAACTGATCCTCCTGTATTTTCTTTTACTCAAATCCAAGAACTTTTCAGCACCTCTCCTGTCAATTCATTCCTCTATTTGGATCTGCAATTAGGCTCTGATTATACTCTGGCAAGTTTCAATCAAATAAATTGAAATAGACACTAGTTTTCTTTGTTAGCCTATTACTTATTTTCTCGATCTCTTTACCGGAATGCTAAGTTATGGGCTGTAAAGAAACCAGAGCAGTAGTCCAAGCAGTGTAGAAACAAAAGCAAAGACACGAACTCATCAACACACATGTGTAGAGAAATGATAAGCTTCTTCACAGTTTTATGAATCAGATTCCATGATATAGGATTTCTCCACTTGCCTAACGTATCATGCAGTGCAATTGAACACGAACTCATGTCGTTGTGAAGCGAACTTCTTAACTTTAACACACAGTCATCTCTGCACCTATAAATTGAGAGACATACAATTGATAGATAGATGGATATATTGACAGACAGACAGACAGATAGATGGATAGATAGATAGATGGATAGATTGACAGACAGACAAACAGATAGATGGATCGATAGATAGACAGACAGATAGATAGATAGATAGATAGATAGATAGATAGATAGATAGATAGATAGATAGATAGATAGATAGATAGATAGATAGATAGACAGACAGACAGGCAGACAGAGATAGATAAACAAATATAGATTCAGGTAGTTTTTGATTAATATCTCTCGGTATTCTGAATATAATTGTAGCAAACAACTAATGAATGGTAGCAAACCATAACAAATACTATAACCTAACAAGATCCAAACCCTCCTTCAGGATCTTTTTATTAATGCTTTTCGGTAATCAATGTTGAGACTAAATGAACTTCATTGGAAATAGTTTCTCCGAGTCCGATCCGAAACTTTTTAAGGTTGTAAAGGATTAAAATGGACTTTACTAATTATTTCAATCTTGATTCCATTATAACAGCTAAATTAGGCGACTCACTAACAACGGTGTTAACGCAGATGAAGATACAGGTACCCCCTCCACACACACGCGCATCTGTATACACAAACGCACACAAACACACACATATATATGGAGTTACACAAAGCATAATTCACTAATCCATTTATATTTATATATATATAATACACCTATTAGTTGTTTACACACTTGTCTTCGTCTTTTGTTTATACATACATATATATATATATATAGGTTTACATGAATATCTGTGTATGTCTTTTCATGGTATTGTATTGTTCGTAACCACCAACTTAACACTACACACTGAATCGTCGCAAGGTATGGAAGATTTTCGAAGGACCGGAGAGATTATGTCCGGGTGGAGAATTATACCAGATATAGTACTATACAAAATACCGAAAGGATCTTCACCTCTTACATCACACATTTCTTCTTACTTCAACGTCGAGATGGTATAATTTCCTGGGAGAGAGATAATTTTTGCGGCTGAAGATAGCTTTACATTGTAGATTATAAACATATTATATTATGTTATATTATATTATACACATGTAGAGCTTGAAACACGTGTACCGCGGAATCCTTTGTAGTTTTGTTGTTATTTTTTTCTTTTGGATTTACAATTTATATATA
>NC_068982.1:147141076-147142106 GCF_001194135.2 Octopus bimaculoides
TATATATATATATATATATATATATATATATATATATATTTGGGTTTATGTGCCTCGCTATATGCTACAAACTGAATTGCTCCTGACTTAATTTCGCGCATTCGATAATTCAAACAACGAGTGAAAAATACAGTATCTAAGCTACAATATTCGAAGACATTAGCTGGATAATGTAGTGAGTGGAGTGTTAATCTTGAATGCATCTTAAAATGGCTTAGCTACATTAATGTAACTATGGATCTGTTCGCTATGGTACTATAAATAAGTCGATATCGTTACTGTATCGCAGTAATCAACATTTTATGTTAGATATCTGCGTTCATCTGATGCCGTTGTCTTCCATTTAGATAGATTATATTCACGATGTTATATGCTTGTTCTACATTGTTCATGCTATTTATTGCTGACATTTCTGTCCCTTTTACTGCATTAATAGTATCGCTATAAACCTAACATTAGGGGTATTTTTTCGGCTCTTCACGTTCTGAGTTCATACAGTACCTAGGTAAACTTTGCCTTTCAGACTTTCGAGATCGGTAAATAAAGTACCAATAAAATAATCGGGTCGATATAATCGACTTGCTACCCTCCCCTAAAAATTGTTGGCCTTGTGCCTAAATTAAAGTATCATTATCATTATTTCTTTTGTTTGCCACAAATTGCGGTAGATAAAGGGAAAAAAAATGGGTATCACATACGATGTGGGTAGGAATAAACATGGAATCAAATATGAATTTGTATAATAGAACTGACTAATATACATTATTAAACGAACGTATATGCCTAGACAGAAAGATAGGATAACGCTTGCCATTGACACATTTATGTTACTGCCTGTACATATTCTAACGCATAGGTATCTTCTCTCTCTCTTTCTTTCTTTCTCTCTCCCACCTCGCACTTTCTCTTTCACTATCATTCTTTCTAACTCTCTCCTCTTTTGCAAAGGTACGAATATATTTTCGAAACTTACTGTCCATTCATTATATACGAATATATATATACTAAGTATGTATATATATATATATAT
>NC_068982.1:147142429-147143183 GCF_001194135.2 Octopus bimaculoides
TATATATACGTGTATGTGTCCGCGTGGGGATTTCTGTACATGTATGTATATGTTTGTATGCACATGTGCATGCGTGTGTGTGTGTGTGTGTGTGTGTGTGTGTGTGTGTAATGACTAAGCCTGGTGTAATCAAGGAATTCAAGAAATTATTTCAACGTCGCAGTCGAATAAGAAGGAGGTTCCATTTTGTAGTTTCACTAATGGCCTCAGTTCAATTTTTCATTTTAACTTTTCTTTAGTTTTCATACCTGCAGCATTCATTGTCTCTTGATTACAAAAGGATGAAATAATAATAAGAATATGGTAATGAATATAAAAGAGCCATAGACAATATGAAGTGGCGTGTGATGAGCTAATAGCACTGTAATTAAAGCAGACGAGTTATATCGTGGCCAACTATGGAATTGTTTACGTGGGTGTTGCTGTTGTTGTCGTTGATGTTGCTGCTGTTGGTTTTAGATATTGCTTGTGGTTGTGTATATAGCTTTGTTGTAGATATTGTCGTTAATATAGACATTTTTTTTATTACCGTTCTTCTTCTTGCTGTTCTTACTGTTATATGTATTGCCGTTGGTGGTTGACGTTATTGCTGCTAGGGTCATTCTTGTTATTGTGTTGTTGTTTATATTGGTAATTTTTGTAGGTTTTCCCAGTGATAGTTATGATAGTGGTATTGTTGTTGTTGTTGTTGTTGTTGGTGGTGGTGGTGCTATTGCTGCTACTGCTCCTGTTGTTTTTGTTGTTGCTGTTGTAC
>NC_068982.1:147143725-147146770 GCF_001194135.2 Octopus bimaculoides
GTTGCACCCAATTTAAGTTTATACTCAGATAATGTCGACATTTAGATTTACCAAATTTCTTTGGAAGAACATCTTATCTCTGATCCTGTTTACGTAGATGTGAGTAAGCAGCGTGATATGACCAGGGGCTACACAGAAATAACTGGAAAGAGGTGTGTGTATAGTATATTATCAACGTATGATTCGTTACTTTGCTATGCAAAGTTCAAATTCTATCAGTAAAAATTCTTAACAAAATAGGGGATGGTCAAGTCTGGAACAAATGTTTTCTTGATTAGGATATGACCGGGGACTACACCGAAATAACAAGTAAAAGGTGTGTGTATACAATATTACCCAAAATGCTTCATTACCTTGCTGTGCAAAGTTGAAATTCCATCTATAAAAGTAAAGGAACAATACAAGGTATGATCAATAAGTATCAATAAGTTGCTATAGTAACGATGCTAAAGCACGCAGCGTGGAGCCGCTTGCCAAAGATTGATCTTGGACTCTGCTGTGCATGCGCACTAAAGTGCAATAAGCTTTAACGTTCTAGCTCACTTCTGTTGTTTACAGCAGTGCTTGGAAGGAAGTTGTGATAGTTGCATTGACCATGACCGAGAAAGTTGTCATGGCGTTACCTGCTCAGAGGCCTACGCAAAGTTGCATAAATTGTATGGCGAGGAGTGTATGAGCCATACACAAGTGTACGAGCGGTTCAGACATTTCCAAGATGGCTGGAAAAAATGATGATAGTGACGAACGTTCTGGGAGAGCAGCAACCAGCAGAATTTAGACAAACATCGCAAGTATGCGTGCAGCTATGAGAGAAAATCGTCGAAATTATTTATTGAAGTTTTCGATTTAGTTTAGATTCTTTGCCGTCAAAATTGATTATAAAGAATTCAAATTTGATTGCAAAGAATTTCAAATTTGATGGCAAAGAATTCAAATTTGATGGCGAAAAATCCAAACTAGATGGAAAATATCTATAATATAGAATTGGAAGATGGCGGAGAATTTGCAGTATCAGGAGTTATTTGCGCCAGCTCCTTACATTCTAAGTTCAATTCTCGCTGAGCTCAGCTTTGCATTTCACCCATCCGAATTCCATAAAATGAAGTCCCCCCTATCCCCAGTCGAGCAAACCTCTGAACAGAAACATTCTAATGCTGACCATTTTCGTTTAATCTTTTCTTTAAGGAATATTAATTTCGAACTAAATTATGCGAGTTGGTTTTATTTGAGATAGAATGTTGTTACTAGGGAGAGAGATTTAGCTGTTATTTCTAGCAGTTCAAAGAACGAGGTCGCAGAAGTGTGATTTAGAGGGTAATATATACTGCATCCTTTATCGAGGCAGTATGGTGGTATTTAAGGTAGAATTGGCTGTTATATCTAGCAGAACTAGCGACCACATAGAGCCTTCTCCAGTGGCTGACTACCACCAGCACCAGCACCAGCACCAGCACCACCACCACCACCACCACCACCACCACTACCACTACTACTACTACTACTACTACTACTACTACTACTACTACTACTACTACTTAACAGCATTACATTTATTACTTCCTGTTTTCTTAGTGTAATAAAACATGAAAGATCGTAAAGTTGGATGTTGCTGTTGTCATCATTAGTGTAGTTGTCTATTTAGTTTTTGTTTTTGTTTATTTCATTGTTTAATCATTGGTTTGCCTCTTTGTACTTAGGTACAAAGCTCGATTTTGTAGCTGTCTATTTTATATCGCGTCTAGAGTGATGATAGGCAAAAGTGGACATCCGGCCTGAATTGAACCCAGAATATAGACGATTTTACTAAAATGCATGATGTGGATGACAGAACGAGGCAGCTTCTACGTTAGCGTCGAGGTTGATCGGCAGGAAATGGTGGACAAATACCCTTAAAAATCACATCCTCAAATTCTCAACAACATAGGGAATGGTCAAGTCTGGGTCAAATGTTTTCTCGATTAGGATATGACCGGGAACTACACAGAAATAACTGGCAATGGCCCCTGCAAAAGGAAATGTAAATGACGCTTCTTTCAGTTTCCGTCTACCAAATCCACTCGCAAGGATTTGGTCGGCCGAGGCTATGGTAGAAGACACTTGCCCTAGGTGTCACACAGTAGGACTGAACTCGGAGCTATGCGATTAGGAAGCAAGCTTCTTACCACACAGCCAAGAGGCGTATCATAAATAAGAAGGGTGCCCCTATGAATCCAATAGAGTTGCTAGAAAAACTTCACCAAATCTCTGAAAAATTGCACGTTGCTGTCTTCAAAAAAGAAAGAAATATTACATAATGTATTCCTAGATACATAATGCCAGAGAGAAAAAACGTTATGTTTATGTTGACAATGATTTTGTTCTTGAGTTTGCTCAGTCATGGGTGATCATCGTCTTAAGCCGCAACGATAGCTTCAAAGCATTTTGTTCAGTGCTTTTCTAGATCAGTGCTTTTCCCGATTGGCTTTGCAGGTAAGGGTACGATCGTTTACGAAGTTCCAACTACTTACATGTAATATAAAGGGAGGTAACTTGAGTACTAAGCAATATTTTGTCTAGCGATTTACCATCGCCGATGGATATAAAAGATAATTATAGTATTTCAAAATGTTACAAAATATATACAAAAAGGGGGAAAAAACATACAAACGTTCAAATAGCCATCATCTTGATTGTTCTTTACCGAATTTGTTACACTAACTCAAGCTAGTACAATTAAATAATAACAAAGAAACACCAATACATACATACATATATACATACATACATGAATTATGTGTATGTGTATTCGTATATATATTTATATGCATACACACATGCACACACACACACACACCTACATAGATACATATATATATATATATATACATACATACGTACACACACGCACATACACACACACACACACACACACACACACACACACACACACATATATATATATATATATATATATATATATATATATATTAAAAAAAGTAAAGAAGTAAAATACGGTTAATCCACCTCTAAAGCAGGGATTAAATATCATAAATGATAATCATAACG
>NC_068982.1:147146780-147153252 GCF_001194135.2 Octopus bimaculoides
AAGTAAAGAAGTAAAATACGGTTAATCCACCTCTAAAGCAGGGATTAAATATCATAAATGATAATCATAACGACACTAATTATAAGAGTGTAGAGGAAGCACAAGATTAGTGTGTATTTGTTTTTTTTTTTTTTTTTGTGAATCTGCAACAAGGCTGGATTATTTTCGTCGACTGTAAATAAAACAAAATATAACGATAATGAAAAGAAAAAGATTAAAAAATTTATGAACAGGAGGAAATGAGATGCTTAATGAGAGGTTTAGGCTGAGGAGACGAAATTCATTTAATCATGTAAATTAAAAGGTGAATAGACAGACATGCAAACGAGCTGATGGTACTCATATATACATATATACACACAACCAGACACTCATTCTCCCCCCCCACTCTGTCTCTTTCTCTCACTCTTCCTTTTCAGCCATGAGATTTTAGATGTCCGATCAATTGAAATACCAAAGCTTATTGAATTAGACTGTAAGTGGCAGAGTACTCTGCAGATACAATCACTCTTAATGTAATTCTCAAGCGACATCAGAGTGAGATAGTGTGAGACTCAGGTAGACCAACGAATTTCCACAAGGAATAGATCGACACATGATTACAATAAAAGACATTTACCTAATATACTTCTAATATACACGGATTTAGGTGTACATACATGTAATATCAATGTGTGTATATATATGTATAAATTCAACTTTATGATGAAAGTAAACAAACAAAGTTTGTTTTTTTAGAAGATACAGAAATATATTTATTTCTCAAACGCGTGATAATGCTATGTATAGGGTGATCAGGATAAATTATCCCTATAATGCAGAAAAATACGTTGCCGGCCAACCATGAGACTCGAACTCACATCTCTGTGATTACATGTCAAAATATATAATAGTAAGCAATCAGCGTATATTGACGAGAGGAAATAGCCAAATGTTAGTGTATAATACACGACGGAAGAGTATGCGTTGGAATCGAACCCAACCCTCTTATTTTGGAGATAAGTGTGCTGCGATAAGCATAGGAAAATAAGAGCTGTGGTTTCGACTCACGCGCGTTATAATGCCAATTTTACTGTCGCGACTTTACGTGCCCAAATATTTCATTATTTTCTATAGTCAATATACAGTGAATGCATGTAGTTATGTTTACAAAAGTTTCACTTGTCACCCCTTCTTCACTTACGATATATATATATATATATATATATATATATATATATATAGTCTTTACCAGGAAATGCTGGGCAGCAAGACTAGTACACACACACATATATATATATATATATATATATTCCTTATATATACATATTAAAAGTTAATAGAGAAGCCTGAGTGGACCAAAAAGCAATTTATTCTTTTCTGCTCTAGGCACAAAATTTTGGGGGGATGGGGCCAGTCGATAAGATTGACTCCAGTACGCAACTGGTACTTAATTTATCGATCGAGAAAAGGATGAAAGGTAAATTTGTCCTCGGCGGAATTTGAACTCAGAACGTAAAGACAGACGAAATACCGCTAAGTATTTCACCCAGCGTGCTAACGTTTCTGCCAGCTCACTGCAATTTATTATCGCAACAATTGTTTCATCTTCATGATTCACTGCTCCATAGTAGGCGTGGAACAGTGCTGTAACACCAGATGTAACACACAGTGCAAAGAAATCACTTCAGGTGATATAATATGTTTTTTAAGTGCGAAGATTTCCTTTTCAGTTTCGCTGTATTGAGAGATCTTATCAGTTCGGTTGGATATGTTCAAAATGAACTTCTTTGCTTGGAACTATTCAGATGATGGTAATCTGTTTAATGCTTGAAAAGAATAGTGAATATGAATGCATTGTTTGAAAGGTTATTGATAATGGTTTCCACGTTAAAGAAGAAAGCAAAGTGTACCTCAGAGAGGTTTGAAGGAGAACACTTTTTATGACATTTCTGTAGACCTGTCTTACTTTAAGAAAACGTTAATATTTTCATTCATTATTACCCAGCTTAAAGCCACTTACTGCTGGCCATGTTCAAATACTGGTTTCTCAAGATAACCTTAAGACATTCTGCATGATTTGTTCTTGTGATTTTTATACAGTCAGTGCAAAACATGACTTTATCGGGAACTGGATCTGCTGAACATGTACATCTTCAGCTATTATGCATTGAGCTTGATTCTAGAAATCATGATAATATCATTATTGAATACACCACTAAAGGCTTCGCAGATTCCACGATAAATAAAATTGTAGGTTCACTTAGTTTGATATCATTAATGTTTCTTAATTATGTGATGTTATAACTCGTTTGTTCATAATTTCACGTGGGTTAAGAAAAGTAGGCCAGAGATTGTTGACGTCATTATGGTTGTATATGACGGAACAAAATTACATCTTCTTTAAAAAACCTAGATCCTAGATTTTTTATATGAACAAATTCCTGAAGTTACAAGAAGTATTTATAGAAACGATGGATTATTAATATCGAATATAAGTGCTACATGGGTAGATAAATTTTGGAAACATCTAATTATGCTGTTTAGCTAATTGGAATTACATAATACTTCGGACAGTTATCACGCGAATTTATCATGCTAATTTTTTAAACCCTATCCTGATCTCGATACGGATATGTTTAGACCATAGCTTTCAGTTAACTGCAATTGTGGCACATAAATTACAATCCTAATCACATAACTAGTAATGTATAACCTAGCATTAGTTAATGTATTTAAATGTTGATGAATATGTTGAATAATTACGGTGCATTCAACCTACAAATATGGAGGAATGTGGTTTCATCTATATTTTCAAATGGAACCACTTCAGAACTGTCTATTATGAATGTGACACTGCCTCTAGAAGAGTGGATTCTCTGAAAAGATACAATATCTGAAATCTCGAAACTCAAGAGGAGTACATTTCTGAGGTATAACTCTGTGTTCTGTTTACCCGAGAAAGTTAACAAGGCAAAAATATTTCTTGGTTTGATGTTATTATGTTTCCAATTTAACCACAAATGAGACCAATTCTTCAACAGGAATTATATTAAAGTAAACTATTCTGCGTGTAAATCATCGCTAGTTCTTTCAGAAGCTGGATTGTTAACCGGCTTTTCGACTTAGTTAATTCTGCACTCAACTGTAATTAAATCAAATGAAAAAAATATATCCTTTGATGGAAATACACTGGTAGAATCATTAATATGCATACTTAAAAATATGTAAGTTTTTGAGAGGATTTATTTAGCTAAATTTTTTAAAGTGTATTTATCAACAGAGATACTCTTTTCCTACGTCAGGAAGGAAGTATGTAAATTTGTCGAAATATATTTGGTTTCTGAGATAGAAAATCCTGCGTATACATTCAGTATAACTTGTTAATTTTGTCAGAGGCAGCCCTTCCGGTTGCCTAGGAATTTCCATCTGGAAGATTTGCCGTCAGCTGTGTTATGGAAAAGTCGTTCATTCTGTATCGGGATTCCTGCAGGAAGAACATAAAATCACAACTTTTGTTGTTATGCACGCACGTCCTTAAATGCTCTCTGACCTATTATAAGGCTGCCTCAGTCTATAATGCCATAAATATGGTTTATTCTTTTTTTTTTTTTTTTTTTTTTTTGCTTTAAGCAAACTTATTCTTTTGCTCACATATTTACATATACGTCTATCCTTTACAATCTTTTCGCACTGTTTCTCGGTTTTGTTTACAATCTAATCGCTCAACAATCTGATCGAACTCATACTTCATTCAATAATTTTTATAGCCCCCTTACATGTATTTTCCACACGCTTTCTCATTGCATGATATTTCATAAAAGCCTGTTTACAATTTATAGTTAACGCCTTTGCACGATTTACATTCTTAATATGGCTTTAATATGCTTTATTTAATATGCATGATTCATTCTATAAATTTTATGGATCACGCAGCCTTTCGCCTTATATGCGCATATTTCTGCACGCATTTATTACTTTAACATTTCTCCCTCCCACCCAGCCATCGTATTCAACCCCAGCAACAGTCTGTCTGAATCTTTATTTTCGTGGATTTCTGTTCGGATTTGGCTCATCAGCGAAGGAAGTCTCAAGATTTTCAGCGCCTAATCAAAATCTATCAATTTTTAATACATTTTGCTTGAATCTAAGATACACACGCATGCGCGCGTGCACACATGCACAAATGCACACACACAGATGCACGTATAAACTCACGCAAACGCCAGTGGTAGCTTATAATGGGTTGTTATTGATCTTGACTCCATTAAGTGAGAGGTAAAGTAAGTGATACTACATGAGTATTGAGGAGTTAGGACTTCAGACATTATAAATAATATAAACATCACAAGCGAACACACAGGCACACACTTATGCATACGCGTACACACATATACTCATTTACAGAACGCATATTATATCTATCTATCTATCTATCTATCTATCTATCTATCTATCTATCTATCTATAAATAGATATAATATGCATTCTTTAATTGCGTGTATATATAAATATATATACATATTTATATAAATGTGTGTATATATATATATGTGTGTGTGTGTGTGTGTGTGTGTGTGTGTAATATGCATTTACAGTATGCATATTATGTGTAGCTATAGAATGCTTATTATGTATGTCTATGTGAGTGTATGTATATATATGTGTTGTTGTATATATATATAAAGAGAGAGGAAGAAATAGAGAGAGAGAGAGAGAGAGAGAGAGACAGACAGACAGACAGACAGACAGACAGACAGACAGACAGACAGACAGATAAATTTATGCTTGTATGTATGTATGTATGTATGTATGTATGTATGTATATCCGGTTCCTTGGATATCAAAAATATCAAAAAGAATATCGTATACCAAGAGTCGGTGGTTTTGCCGACGATTCGCACAGACAATGCTACGCAACACGATACCTCCAAGACAATAAATATGGATTTGAAACAAGCACAGAATTTCTAAATGGGAGAATAGAGTAATTTGAAATTCTATTGGATTTGTTAAACATTTCATATATACTCTGTCATGTTAGCAAATAAGAAAGAAACAAAAAGAGAAAGAGAAAAACAGTTTATTTTTTTTTAGAATATTTTAAATATCTTTCCGTAATATCCAAAATACTTGGAATTTTTCGTACATTTTCCAACACTTGCTCAAGCATTTGTCACATTCTTGAACTTTTAAATATTTGCTATTTTGTGGTCAACAAAATTTCCTTTTGAAATGAGTCACATAAATACAGAAACACACATACTCCCACTCAAACATACGCACACATAATTGATTAAGCCAGTTAGAACGCTTAATTAAAGTATAATCAAATCATACACACTAACAATATATATATTTACTGTATCTGTACACAATATAGCAACTTTATTTTATATACTTTTGACCTAGGTGCCTTAAAACATCACCTGCTCCATTATAAACTGGTCTGCTAGTAGAGAAACCCCCACCTATAGTAGTTTGTCACTAAACCCAAAGAAATTTTATAACTATATCATCTATGTTTACTGTCTATACTGTTTACCCCTTTCCCTTTCCCTCCAAAGAAAATGCTAGTGCCCTCTTAAGCATTGAATCACTAGGTCTGATAAGATGATCCATAAATCAGAAAAAAGAAAAAAATCAGTGACAGTTAAAAATCTGCTTAGAATTATTTACTAGCCTGTATGGTCTGGCTAAGTCAAAATGTTTTTTTGTATTCTTCCTTTCTACTTGGAGATTTTAAATGTAGTTATGAAAATATGTCCTTCTGTTGAAATGTAATTTCAGTAAATTTCTGTATTTTTGTGCAGCTGAGGATTGCTCTGCATTTTACATTTGATGTAATGTTCCCATTGCTTAAATAAATGGAGTTGCATGTAACGATCGTACTGCATTAACTTTGGATTTCCTTGTTCCTTATTTTGATATATATATATATATATATATATATACAGGATTATTCAAAAAGAACGGACCGATTTCATTACGCAATATTTTAATAAGGTAAAGCAATAGAAAACTCCAGCTAAGTCACAAGTATTTACTCACAATCAACTTTTATTTCCTGGCTTACAAGTGTTCAATGTGGCCACCACCTGAAGCACGGGCAACATCAATGCGACAAGAGAATTCCTCCCTTGCTCTTTGTGCTTGGCCTTGCGAGATCCCCAGACATCACCGTGTGTGATTTCCTTTTCTGAGGATATGTAAAAGATAGCGTTTATGTTCCACCGTTACCCACTAACCTCGAATAACCTCGAATAACATCGAATAACAACAGCTATCAACCGTGTTGCAGATGGTGGGCACATTTGAACGCTTGTAAGACTGGAGATAAAAGTTGATTGTGAGTAAATACATGTGACTTAGCTGGAGTTTTCTATTGCTTTTCCTTATTAAAATATTGCGTAATGAAATCGGTTCATTCTTTTTAAATAACCATGTATCTATCCATCTATCTATCTATATATATATATATGTATATATATAT
>NC_068982.1:147154671-147155848 GCF_001194135.2 Octopus bimaculoides
TATACATAAATATATATACATATATACATACAAACGTACGTACATACATACATATACACACACACATATATATATGGATATCCATGACTGGATTCCCTTCTTCGATCGTAGGTTTGATTGATGAGGACTCACCTTGAACTGAATATCAATTAAACCAAGTGATCATGAAAACTTGCTCTTAAAAGAATGTTAAATTAGACATTTGGTTACAGGTAATCTTTGTTAAAAGCCTACATGGACCTATATACACGATCACCAGTGATCAAACGTGTACTGTACCTGTGATCCCTATGTTGGCGATCTCCTAATTTGTGACCACGCATATTAAATTCATCAGTGGGGAGTTAATTGATCATTTAATTACTTCAATTCAGAAACTTTCAAATTATTTAATTAAGCTCTCATCTGAAATATTGTTAGTGGAGAAGATAAATTATTTATCTCGTGCTGGGTTGATTCCACCAATTTTATAGAGAGTAATTTCCAAATGGCGTACAAATGAAATAAGTCCAAGAGAAATTCTGGTCAAAGCAAAATAATATAAATAATAGAAATGGAAATTTTATTCAATGAACATTTAAAAAGGAAAATGTCTATTTTAAAACCTATGAGAAAAGATACGTTAACTGAATCCCAAGAAACGAGCCAATGAATATAACTTTATGCAATCGTTCAAAATTATAATGCTACATAAAGGACTGCAAATAGGACTACAAAGCAAATACTAATTACTCCGAATAAAATATGTGAGTTTTATAATTGGAAACTGTAACTGTTCATGTGTAGAAAATTAGAATTTAGTAGGACACTCTAATTCAAACAGAAATGATGCAAAGAAAGGTCATTATATAAACTATGAAATATATAATTAGCCAAAAGAAGAATCTATTTTCGTTCAACGATATGTTGATTGCACCAATCCGTCACCCTCACTTCGCATGTTACTATCTATAAGTACAACAGGAAGACATTCCGACAAAGAAAAATATTTTAAAATACATAAATGAAAAGTGAGCGACAAACGGAAACATATAAAGCAGAAATGTGACCAAAAAAAAAAAAAACTAGCAACAAGTTCCCTTGTAGCACTCGAGCCATATCTATTACCTTTGAGCAAACGCTTTACTTTTACATTCTAATGCTGTATGTATATATATATATATATATATATATATAT
>NC_068982.1:147156263-147156889 GCF_001194135.2 Octopus bimaculoides
GTATGTCTGTATGTATACATATATATATATATATATATATATATATATTTATAGACTTGTGCGTGTGTGAGTGTAGATAGATAAACAAATAGGTAACGTAGGAACGCAGCGTAAGAAACAACTTTGCATCTAACCGGGAAAAACTATTTTTTCGGACAAAACTAGTTTCCGGTGCTAAGTTTTCAAAATTTCTATTTGTATATATACATATATACATACATGCATACATATATATATACACACACACACATAAACATGCACGCATATACACACCCACACATATATACACACACCTATGCATATATATTGTTGGCACTACGTCGCTTACGACGTCGAGGGTTTCAGTTGATCCGATCAACGGAACAGCCTGCTCGTGAAATTAACGTACAAGTGGCTGAGCACTCCACAGACACGTGTACCCTTAACGTAGTTCTCGGGGATATTCAGCGTGACACAGTGTGACAAGCCTGGCCCTTTGAATTACAGACACAACAGAAACAGGAAGGAAGAGTGAGAGAAAGTTGTGCTGAAAGAGTACAGCAGGATTCGCCACCATCCCCTGCCGGAGCCTTGTGGAGCTTTTAGGTGTTCTCGCTTAATAAACACTCACAACGCCTGGTCTGGGA
>NC_068982.1:147158082-147159086 GCF_001194135.2 Octopus bimaculoides
ATATATATATATATACATATACACTCACATACACATGCGTATGTTTAATTATATTTATATATTTGTATGTATGTATACGCAGTCACACAAAAACACACAGACACACACATATACACAAGCATATATACAATATATATGCAGAGTGCGGTGAATAAACTGTCTAAATTACACAAAAATGAAAATAACACAGACATCTCATTTTAATTGATATATTTACCAAAATTACATTAAAATATCTTGAAACACTAAAGAGTAAATTTATTCAATTAAATTGCCATTGGCTTCAACCATGGCCTCCAGACAACTTCGGAATCTCTTGCAACTCTTCTGGACGGTCTCTTTGTTTAAGTTGGTGAATGCTACCATAATCCTTGCCTTCAATTCATCTTTGGTGTTGCAATGAGTTTTGTTGGCGTTTCGCTCAACTGCGCCCCACACATAATAATCAAGGGGGCTGCAATCTGGAGAGTTAGGTGGCCAGATGTTAGGGGTGGTGTGGTCGCAGCCATTACTGGGTCCTCCTGCTTGTGTGGCATGGCACAGAGTCCTGATGCCAGACATCGGGTCTTCCAGCAGTCATCTTCTTGACCCAGGGCAGCTCTACCTCCTCCAGGCACTTCATATAGGCCTCTGTGTTTAGTCTGAGGCTGTCTAGGAAGATGAATGGAGGTATAATGTCGCCATCACAAATGATCACCCCAAGCACCTTTGTAATCACCTTTAGACTCATCCAACTCTTTCCGAATCCTCTGCACCGTCCTCAGATTGACACCCAAGCACTCTGAAATGTTCGTATCGGTGCTTCCGGTGCGAATGCCAAGCAGTACAGTATGTAATTTCCAAATTTCTTGGAGAAAGAATTGCGCCATGCTGCTTTTTTTTTCCTCCCAGACTTTGCCCAAATGTGTAGTCGAGAAAATCCAAAACAAACAAAACGCATGCGCGAAATTAAGGATATAAAATGGCAACAATCTACTCATCGCACCCTGCATATATATATATAT
>NC_068982.1:147159540-147161198 GCF_001194135.2 Octopus bimaculoides
TATATATATATATATATATATATATATATATATATATATATATATATTAATAAGTATGCATGTATGTATGTATATATATATAGATAGATAGATAGATTGACTGATTGATTCATATATACATACACACTCATTTGTCCGTCCATACTTGTATAGATGAAAACCCACATAGAATTACTCATATCTATATACATCATACATTTATTTAATGGAAAGAGAACCTAAATAAGAGGATGCTCTAGATAATAGATGCCTGATTAAGCACGCACCCTGTATTTCATGGAGATGACTACGAATTTATAATCATGTCTTTACCCTTTATCTAGTGCATTAATAATGCTGAACGGAGTGAATTCTTATCTGTGTATTGAAAGCTCCTCACAATCTCACGTAGGTAGAATTTCATTTCTTCTTTTGCAGCACATTAATTTTTCTCTTCATATTGTATAAAATTCATTGTTTCGGAATGATTCCCTCATCAGTTTTTCTTTGTGCAATTAAAATTTGTTACTTTAAGATCATTAAAAAATTGCTCTGTTTTATAATGTTTAATACAATTGTTACTCGACGGAAAAAGTAATATATTTTCTATTTTCATTTAACTTTTAACGTTAAATACACAGCTGTATGGATGTAGGACACGTTTTTCTCTGACAATGAAATATAAACAGAAGGTTTTAACAATACAAAATACGAGAAAATGGAAAATTCCAGAGTATGGTGTTCTGAAGAGGAAAGATTGGGTGTAATTATTTGTGTGGATTCAAGGGGTTAGGCAACAAGACCGGTGAAAGATAGAGAAATGACTAAACCGAAATACCTGATTAGAGAAGATGCGAGACCAGCTACCTCTAAAGAACAGTTACCATTAAAGTTGTGATAGAAAAGAACAAATAGGGAAGACAGCAAACATGCGGTGAACGAGAGCAGGACAGTTTCTATTAGTTATTGAATACCTATCAGTCGAGTGACCCTTTTTTCTGAATGCGGATGACACTGTATATAACAGAAACATTGTCACAGAAGTAGGAGCTATATTTCAGTATGATCCACACTTGAGTGTTGCTGGTTGTGAGCAACAGTTAGATATAAGATACTTCCTCGCCCTCTGAAAGAAAACTGTTACAATAGGTAGGAGAGTTAACTACGTTAAAGATGGGCTTTTACTTGAGATCTGAGACAGTGATACCTAGCACCCTAACTGAATAACGCTCAAATTTACTTGGTAGTTAGTGCAGTGGTGCATTCTTGATATTTGTCGTGCGTCTGTTTTGTTATCAAAAGGGACAAGATGGGTATACTACCACTAAGGATGATCTCAATGTCTCTCTTCTAGGAAATGATACATGTTTGGTTCGTAGTGTCAAAGATGCGCGTAGAAAACCTGTACACAGCAAATATCGTGGACTTGGAATTGAATTATTTTTTTTGCTTAAACGCTCTCTTTGTATTTCTCGATTATTTTTCTGTCATGTTCCTTAATACAGGCCTCATATTTGAAGCCGACTGATATCTTATAAAGGAACACTTTCATATTTGTTTGATATATTAAATTACAGAGATATAAAAAAAATATACTACTAAAATATATATTTACTCTGAAATAGTACAAATACCATATCCATGTATGCTGCTTGACGTACTAAATATATATATATATA
>NC_068982.1:147163865-147167672 GCF_001194135.2 Octopus bimaculoides
TATATATACATACACACATATATACATATATACATACACACATACATACACACACATATATATATACATACACACATACATACATACAAAGATATGTATCAGTGGATTTATATTGTATTTTTACGTAGATATACATATGCGCAAATATAGATAGAGAGAAAGACAGAAGCAAAGAAACAAAGAAAAGGGAAAGAGAGAGTTAGAGAGAAAGAAAGAAAGAAAGAAAGAAAGAAAGAAAGAAAGAAAGAAAGAAAGAAAGAAAGAAAATAGTGTATGTAATAAATGTGTATGAGTGCAGTCTTGGTACTACTATATACTGGCTCCCACCCCAAAAGTTTTAATTAAATTTTTTGCTCTCTCTCATTTTATTATTTAAAATGAAATATAGTTTCTTTCAGGTCGTTCTTCTTTCTTCGTCGTGGTCATCCAAAAAAGTTTTAACCATATAATTTTAATAAACATAGCAATTTGACGCCCATTTTAAAATGTTTACGACCCACCCCTACAAAAAAAATAGTACTATGCCACCTATGGCGATTGTTTGCGATGCGTATGATATATATTTGAAATATTAAAAAAGTACGCTAATTTTAAATGTTGATATTGTATTATATACTGTGATATGCTTTTTATTGAACAATCTTAGAACTTTGAATATGTTTTTGAGTGTGCACTATTAAAGGTATTTTAGAAAAAAACTTTAACTATGTTAACTTTTTGTAGTTATTGTGCAATTCTGTGACGCGTACATCATCATAAAGGTATACATACATACATGCATACATACACACATACATACATACATGCATGCATGCATACACTCATACATACAAACATACATATGTAAGAGAGTACATCTATGTATTTCTATGAGTGTCTGTTGATGTTTGTGTTTGTGTGTATAAATAAGAGATTATATTAGACACACATACACACACACACATACTAACACACGCATACATGCACACATTAAATTATGAATTAAAAGAAGCTCTAGTAATGTAAACGTTATCGATCGCACAACATTAGTTGGATCAAATGGATATGTCCAGATCGACATCAGAAATTTAACCTGTTTGAAATCTAACCTGTTTAAGGTTTTACCTGATGATGGTGGATTATATGTTAAGTTGATATCGAAACAGCTGTCGTAAATTTTAAAGGCTCTTTCAGTTTACATATATATATATCATGGACTCTCCCTGTTGTTAGCCGACGTGTGAAGGCTCGGCAATTTCTTACCGAACAACCACACAGATTTGTTTATAGTGATTAAATGCTTCTGTTGACATAAGCTCACTCCTTCCACCAAATCGATATTAACTGTACAGGTGCACAATGTGCCACATGTCAGATGATGAAATGATCACAGAGCAACGTGAAATGAAGTATTTTGCTCAAGAACACAACGCAACACTCTGTCTGAGAATCAGAACCACGATCTCATAATCGTGAGTGCAACATCCTAACCCCTAAGTCAAACGTCTCCAGAATATCAATACCAATACCTAAATATATATATTGTGTAAGTTATGGATTCATAGACTCGTGTAATTGTGTGGTTGATGAGCTATCTTGCTTTCCTTGTATTGATTTGTGAATATACATTTATATTGTATAATGTGTAGCATGCATATTAATGCAGACATGTAAGCATAATTTGTTATATACTGAAATTATTGTTACAGGTAAAGACTACAAAACAGCCGTAATGTTAACCAATAAAGACATTCTAAAGACAGCCAGCACAAGACGACTTTGTAAAATCAACACGAAGTGAAGATTAAAACTAACAGGTCACATATTTCGGTTACCAGAAGAGCACCGTTATAAAACAGCATTCAAATGGCCTCCACGTGCAAGAAATTAAAGACAGAAAGACAGAAAACTACATGGCGCTGAACATTCATAACCAACATGAAAGGAATGATATCACGGTCGGATGCAGAGAAAACTACAACCAACAGAAAGAAGTGGTGTCAACTTGCCCCCCCCCCCGAAATATACTCAAGAACACAATAGAAAATGAAAGGAATTGATTCTTTAATCGTCAACAGAGTAATAATTAAAACTGAGTTTCAATTACACAAGAAATAACTTTTTTAAGTAATAAAATGAAAATATCTGAAATACAAATGCAAGCATCCTTTGGCAGCTGCGCATTTACGAGCCAGAGGTCGCTTCATCAACCATATCTAAATATTACGCAAGCACTATGCTGTTATTGTAGAAACTTTAAAGATTGCTATTTCATTCACACCTATTCTTTCGGGGACATGGAAAAGAGATATGTAACAAAGCAATATTAGTATAGACTGTGGGAGTATGAAGTCCTACATGCGACATAATGTGGTAAAACATCGAAGTATGTAAGCTACACAGAAATGATACTTTAAGACTCAAATATCTGAAACAACTGCTAACTATTTAAACACCAGGTCAGATATCTTAAACAAATGTTTTCATCTCAATTATATATATTAGTTGAAATATTCGAAGATTTTAGTCAACTACAGCTTGATAGTTGATTAATTACCGGGAACAATCATAATATCTCTGTTTATCCCTTTGATTTGAACATATATATTTAGAGTGAGCTATACTATGCCTCTTAGAATCTGTTAATTACATTGCCATTCTCTTCTCCAACCCATAATTTGAAACCAAAGTATTTAGTGCCTCAAGAATTCTTATCTTTAACCTTTATACGCCTCTTAAATTCATTATCTCATCATATTCTCAATGATTCACTCTGTAATAAAATGTCACTGTTTTCAGATAGGATAGAAACCTTCGATCATATATACACAAAATCTATTGAAAAGGATGGTGCTGCTATGCTGGGAACATCTGTCAAGGTTTTATTGGGTCTAAACAAGAACAGACAAAAACAGCTCCCGATCTAACAAATCGGTGGTTACGTCTATAATTCAACTAAAATCAAACACTGCAATCTTAGAAAAATGGAACGACGCATCAAGTGATAATACAGTTCTTGACACGCATTTGACATCGTGATGGTGCTGACTAAAATACCTTAGATCGTAAGAGTGGTAGATCAAACTTGAAATGGGACAAAATATCTACAAAAAGAACTACAATCATAGGAAAAGCAACTAAATCTCACTCAAAACATACGCTATCTGGAAAATAGTTATATACATTAGTTAATAAAAGTAAGATGTAGAAAAAAAAAATCCTTGTGATTGTCAGACAAGAAATATCGTACTTGTAAGGGATCTCGATCAGGATTGATCTGGCGCTAAACAACAACAATGACAATCTCTATGCAATGTTATTTATTTTTATTTATTTATTTTATGTTAATCGTTCACAGTAAAATTGTCGACAGACACAATTCTTTGGCTAATTAACGAAATAAAAGAACGGAAGAGTGGGGGAAGGGAAGAAAAAAAAAGAAGAAGCTAGAATGATAAAAGAAGTGAAGAAAATAACAAAAGAACGCCCCCAAATTTAGGGATCTCACTAAGTATATAAATATATAACAACAAAACACCAAACAAAGAGGAAAACTGGGTTAATTAGAAATAGTCAAAATAATGTTAGTAGGTTAATACTTATAGATAATCCGACTGTATTAGGGAGATAAAAGCGAAGGGATCAACTTCAGCTTCACTGGCTGTCTTTCTTGTCTGAGTACCCGGCTCCTCTGAAAATAGCTTCGATATACATTTACAAAGTCACTCATAGAAGTACATGCATATACACACATATACGTATGTGTACTTTCAGTTACTGTTAACACCTCGTTCATAGATTTAACATATATATATATATATATATATA
>NC_068982.1:147168516-147173427 GCF_001194135.2 Octopus bimaculoides
TATATATGAAGATATATATATATATCTCTCTCTCTATATATATATTGTATTACGGGACGTTCATTTTTTAAATTTTTGCCAAATACATACACGCACTATATTTTCGTTCTTCACTCGTTTATTGTAACTCAGATCATTGTCCGAAAATCTTTCGCCAGACATCTGTGACCTCCGCAGCGACACTTTCCGTCTACATATGTGCAAGAGCACAAGGTACCTCATTTCACGTTGCTTCAATCTACTCAACAGAAAAATGAACACCAACCTTGTGTTGGCTCAGCCTACTCTCCATCCAGGTTTGAGTTATTCGATATACCGCAGTGTCAAATATGAGATGGTTGACAAGGTATTTGTGTCTGTGAGCATAGCAAACATTTAGAGAAAACATAGTAAGTGCTACCAAAGTATACTCGCTAGTGAAGGACAAATTTATTATGTACACCCACAAACACACATATTTTGCTTATGAATGAAACTGAACTTCCTACATTTGTGTACGATACATACATATATGCATGATGCATACATCCATATATAATTATATATTAATTCTTCTTTTTATGTAAAGTTATACTTTAAAAAAATTGAACTGAAGTACTCACAAAAACCTGGTGAAGAATGTTTACATACGTAACCGAAAGCAACGGTTGTCTCCGAAGGTAGCATTTCAAAGAGGTGAACCTGTTTAAGCGACTGTTTATTTTGACATTAAATTAATTCATTGCTGTTATGAAAATCCACTGTATACGTGCTAAGACCTTACATAAGCAAGAGATAACATCTGCGCACCCTTCCACTTTCCTGTGATATTGTTGTTGTTTTCGTTGTCGTCGTTATCGCCAGCGCTACCAAATCGTTAAAGATACCAACACCAGTGTAATTATCCATAAAGTTACAAGTTGTAATGCTAATGATCAAGGTGGTATTGTTCATGGATCTGAAGATGTTGTATTCGATATTTCTCAAGGAATTTTCTTCAAATATTTTTCAGATTCAAAATTCTTTTCTTCACAGTCATTCTTTTTGTTTTTGTTTTATTAAACACGTGAGTTCATTTTCTATTTACATTCATCACGGCAGCTAATTTCTACTGTGGAAGATGCCATGTTAAATAGTTATTTCAAATTTTTGCCACAAGGGCAGCTAGGGGTATGTGGGGATGAGTCGATTACATCGTTCCCAGGATTCAACGGGTACTTATTTTATCGAACCCGAAAGGATGAAAGGCAAAGTCGACCTCGGCGGAATTTAAACGTTGTGACAGGCTAAATACCGCTAAGCATTTCGTCCAGCATGCTGACGATTTTGCCAGCTTACCGCCTTGAATCTATGCTAAATGATGTTTTAAATGTGTTCTTAGGGAAAATGGCAAAAATTAATAAGGCAAAATAATAATAGGTTCAAATTTTGGTGTAAGGCCAGTAACTTTAGCAGGAGAGGGAGAGTCGATTACAATGATACCAGTACTTACTGCTATCAATGTTACCTTAGTTTATCGATCCCTAAAAAGATAATAATAATGGTTTCAAATATTAGCAAAAGCCCAGCAATTTTGAGGGAATGAGCAAGTCGTTTACATCGACTCCAGTACACAACTGGTATTATTTTATCGACTCCCCAAAAGAATGAAAACGAAAGCTAACCTCGGCGGGATTTGAACTCAGAATGTAAAGAGATACAAAAAATGAGGCTAAGCATTTTGTCCGACGCGCTAATGAGTCTATCTGTTCAGCACTTTAGTAATTATGATGATGATAATAATAATCGGTGATGTGTCAGAATCGTTATGAATCGTCAAGAAATGAAGCAAACGTTCACGCAGGACAAACAGACGATTGAGAAACCAATGGTTACGTTACACTAGATCACTTCATCTCTATTCATCGAACATCGTTTGTACTGCAGTCTAAAATACACGGTAATCTTTTCTGAGTAGGTTGGAGATTGAATCAATCTACCTATTCAGATACACCTATTTCTAGTCATTGTAATGTTTTATGATTAGTGTTATCCACATCGTCTTTTGGGTGAGTTTCGTGTTTCAACACTGATTGTGTTTCGTTAACCAACACAAAGTTACAAACCTTGTAACACTATAAATTATAATTCTGGCAATCAGATCCTTGTTTGAACTTCGAACCACAATGACGGAACATAGCTCCGGAATGAGTCTGTGATATTCTATGGTTATTAGCGCTTGTATGTCAACTTTTAGATCTCTTTTAGATACGTGACCTCATATGATTTCTGATTTCTCAACATCTGCCCATACTGTGCTTCAAAGTTAACACAGAGACAAGAGCCTCACTGTCATTTCAAGCGTCCTTGGTCATACCTTATCTAATGTCTCGACCTACCGATCTTTTGCTGTTCTAACAAATGGGCACTTCAAAACGCACATTCAGTTACATTTTATACTTGGTATACGATCTTGTAAACATTTCTGCGTCAGATGAGGTCTCTTTCTACACATTTAGTGCTACCACTAATTGTTCTCTTGAGGGCATGTATATGTAAGTGTGTGTGTGCACGCACGTGTATGTGTGCGCGTCTGTGTTGTGTGTTTGTGCGTGTGTGTGTGTGTGTGTGTGTGAGAGAGAGAGAGAGAGCGAGAGAAAGAGAGAGAGCTTGTATTTCAAGACAAATCGATAGATCCACTAATCTGTTGCCTCTCGGCTTGCTGTACGTTGGCTTGTAACACTGAAGAAGAGGCGGCGAGTTGGCAGAAACGTTAGCACGCCGGGCGAAATGCTTAGCGGTATTTCGTCTGCCGCTACGTTCTGAGTTCGAATTCCGCCGAGGTCGACTTTGCCTTTCATCCTTTCGGGGTCGATTAAATAAGTACCAGTTACGCACTGTGGTCGGTATAATCGACTTAATCCGTTTGTCTGTCCTTTTTTGTCCCCTCTGTGTGTAGCCCCTTGTGGGTAGTAAAGAAATAACACTGAGGAAGAGATTGTTTTGGCGGAGTTTACTCGGAGCTACGAATGTTGGTGTACTGGAAATGGCAATATGTAATGTCTCTGCTACTCTTCTCTCCCTGATTAAATGATAATTATTAACCTTTTAATCAGGGAGAGAAGAATAACAGTTATGACTATTTTTTCATGGTAACTGAGACCAGTAGCAGGGTGGGACGACGTTATCACTATCAAGTCAGAAACGAATTCTTGTAGAGCATGAATTCCATAAAATCTATCAATCAAACAAATGGTGCTGTTAAAACTTTATGACGCAATAAGCCTTTTAAGCAAGAAATTACAAACAGAGCCAAAATGAATAACACAAGATATCTACATCCTGGAGTGATACGCTGAGTTATAAGTTTTGAGATTTTCACTCAGTTAAAATCCAACAAGATGTACCACGTAGCAAAATTGAGCTTTCTTTTTTGGTATTGACATATAGTGCGGCCGCATTAGGGTGTATAGACCTCTAATCCCATTGATGGTATTTAGACAGAAGGTAGCCAACATTGATCAATAGTCTTTCCAAGTCGCAAAGATGATGATGAGCTGAGGATCGACTTATATCAAATATTCATGCCCCAGGCTGTATAATACGCTGCTTCATATACTGAGAACATATTTCATTACTTATCAACTCATGAGTAGATGCTTTAATCAGATAGACGTCCTCGAAAGGCGGCAAGCTAGCAGAAACGTTAGCACGCTGGGCAAAATGCTTAGTGGTATGTCGTCTGTCTTTACGTTCTGAGTTCAAATTCCGCCGAGGTCGACTTTGCCTTTCATCGATAAACTAAGTACCAGTTGCGTACCGGCGCCGATATAATCGACTGGCCCTTCCCCCAAATTTTCGGGCAATGTGCCTAGAGTGGAAAAGATAGACGCCCTCGAATTTAAACACACATGTTTGTGTATGTTTATAAATACACACACACACACACACACACACACATATATATATAGAAACGTACGCACACCTATACGCACAAACACATATGGGCCCATATATATATATATATATATATATATATATATATATATATGTGTGTGTGTGTGTGTGTGTGTGTGTACACATATTTATGGATATATGTGTATATATGTGTATAGCTGTATTTAAATTTATTTCTACACCACAAACACACACACACACACACACATAAATATACGCCTATATGTGATATATTCATAAGTAAATATATACTCATACATGCGCATACGCACACACAGACAGTTACACGCAAACACACACATCGACGAACTTCAGTGAGCATTTATAATTAGCATATTAATGCATGTATTACACTAGATACTAGCATGTAGAACACGCGTGATGCGTTGTTAAGAAGATTATTTTTGACTATATATTTAAATATACACACCTTCACGAATATATATATATATATATATATATATATATATATACAAATTAGTACAAAGAGGGACACATTCATATACGTGTATGTGAGTGCTGCATATCTATCTATCTGTCTGTCTGTCTGTCTTTCTGTCTGTCCGTCCGTCCGTCCGTCAGTCTGTCCGTCCATCCATCTATCTATCTATCTATCTATCTATCTATCTATCTATTTATTTATCTAGCCATCTATCTTTCTATGCTTGCATATCTGTTATGGATATTATGCATATGCCTTTAAATACACACACACACACACACACACACACACACACACATATATATATATATATATATGTATATATACAGACACATATAAATGAGTATGTGTGTATGTATATATGTCTGTGTGTGTACATACACACACAGACATACGCACATACATACAAACATCCATCCATCCATCCATCCATCCATACACACACATACATACATACATACATACATACATACATACATACATAGGCACACTCATGCATAAGCACACGCATTAACACGATACGAACATATGACATATAGACAAACCTGCGCAGT
>NC_068982.1:147174109-147174844 GCF_001194135.2 Octopus bimaculoides
ATATATATATATATATATATATATACATATATATATACATACATATATATACATACATACATACATATATTATATATATGCATATATAAATACACACATACACACATACATACACGCACGTCCGACGCACGCACATACATACGCACGCGTACACACGTATACACACACACACACACACACACACACACACACGCTCACACACACCCAAATATATTCTGATAAAGATATATGTAGATGTGCTTTCAAAAGAAATGTATCTCAATGATGTATAATGGTATAATTCAGGTGTAGCACTTTTTATTTTACCTTTTCCGATTCATAGCATACCGATAATGGCAATAAACATAAATCTTTTGGTGTTGAATACGTTACTCGAAAGCTTTGTGGCGAATTTCTATTATGTGTATATGTGGAAGTTTTCTATTGTATAGCGTTCTGTTCTACCTATCTTTATGTTTTACAAGTACTGCTTTTTCATTTTTTCTCTTTTTTTTTCTCTTTTTTCTTTGCTTTCGTTGTTTTACACTTTCAACTAATTTATTCCTTTTCTGTATTCATTCTACCTTTCTCTCCTTTCTGTTCCTCCTGTGTCTCAACTTTTCTCTGTAATATATTTATCAGTATCAGATTGTTTCTCTCCCTCTTTCTCTTTCATACAGTTATATATAACACACACACACACACACATATATATATATATATATATATATATATATATATATATATATATATATA
>NC_068982.1:147175361-147178752 GCF_001194135.2 Octopus bimaculoides
TGCTAAAATGATTTTATCATGAAGAACATTATATATACCTCTTTATATGTATAGAAATATAAGCATATTTAGGGATATAATCATGTGTGTGTAAGTATACGTATTCCCTTTGTATGAATGTATATATATATATATATATATATATATATATACACATACACATATATATGTATATATATATATATATATATATACAGACATATATATATGTATATATAAATATATAAATGTATGAATATATGTGTATCTATATGCATACGTGCATATTATTAACAGTTTTGTTTTGAAAGTACAGCAGCAATTTTCTCATAACATCACAATATCATTTATCTATGTTTCAAATTATTTAGAGAATACTTTCTTGGGAGAAATACATGACTTGTAAATGAAAACTGGTTATAATACCCTTGAATTTATTTACATATCCAACTTATTCTACTGGGGAATATTGAAGACATCAGTTTGTCCCTTGTGTCTGAGGGGAGTACGCCAAGAGGACATCGACAATAGATGCTCAAAAGCCCCCAAGGAGGGCAAGCTACCACTGCAAGTGTAATAGCTTTACATTGTTATAGACCAGTCGAAGTGGAATTAGCCATTGCAAGCACCTCCGCACAACTAAAATATTTATCGCTAGATATTTATCGCTAGATATTTATCAGCAAGAAGGCGTAAGCTGCGAAGTTCACCTTTTCAGTCCAAATTGAAACAATAAACGACTGAAAGATGTAAGTCCGCTTAGGGAAGTGGGAGAAGTTCACAGAAACTTTTTTTTCGACATTATTAAGGCCTAATTTTGTGCTGATCTCAAAAGTATCCAAATAGGTGGTTTTGTTAGATCTCTTCGTTCCTGAGAGAACCGCATCGAGGAGTTAAACGAGAGTAAGATGGGAAATATGCTGAGCTTGTGGGTTTCTGATAAAGCAATGGGTTGCATGCAAGTTGTGATCTCATCCCTGTGGGTTGCAGATCGTTTGCAAGCCAGTCCCTACACAAAGCATACAGAATGCTTGGCATCACAGGGGCCAGTAGGCAGAAGGCCGTGAGTTTGGTTTTGTGGGTGGCAAAGGTTGCTTCATAATGACTGAGGATAAGGTTGTGCGTGACCTGGAATAAGTAGAGGCTAATGCGTGTCAATTTGTGTGCGTGACCGTGCATGTGTGCATGTGTGCATGTGCGCCCGTGCGTGCGTGTGTGTTTGTGTGCGCGCGTGGGTGCAAGAGAGAGTTCTTGTGCGTGTGTGTTCGGTGCGTTTTAAAAGTAAACGAATTCAAAAATTTCGTCAGAAATGTGGCAATGTATTTTCGGTTTTCTCTGTTTGTCACGTAATTTTCTACGCATTGATTTTCTTGGACTCCATATTACAGATATTATCTAGAAAGTAGTTTTCTTTTCAGAGCCACAGTTACATGCGAAACATAAAATTCACTCTTCGACTCTCTTCTGACTTCGTGTTGCCTTTCTTAAAACTATATTTATTACCATTTATCAAAAGAGTGTTGATGACTGAACTTAAAAGTTCTCTGGATGAAATGCCATATGGCATTTTATCATTTGCATTATTTATGTTTTTGAGTTGTTAATGCGCTGATATTGTTTCATTGTTGAATTGCTGATTAAATAGGCATCCAGCTGTAATACCTTGTGTCGTTATATTCACTGTTGCGGTTTGGTGTGAATAATAGATATTTGAGACAAAAGTTTAGCATTCTCTACATTGCTTCCTGAAGGATATTTTTAATGCATAATTCACGAGTAAAGTCGATATCTATAAAATTATATTACGAATTAAAAGCAGCTGAAATAATGTAAATATTATCGGTCGCATATGATGTGTTTTGCTTATACGCCAAATTTACTATGGTATAGGGTCCGGAGATAGCTTCCCAAACGAGTTCGGGAGTGAAAGAATATCTGAATGTCACAGACCAGGCGTGACAGTGTTCATGTAAGTATGCATGTACGAATGTATGAATGTATGTGCGCATTTATGAATATATGTACGCACACGTGCACACACACACACACACACACACACACACACACACACACATACACACACACACACACACACACATACATACACACACATATATATATATGAACTACAAAAGAAACGTCGCACTGTAAAAGATCATTTGTTTCACACACAATATTAAGTTTATATGGATCTTATCACAGTTCTAGTTAACTTGACGTAAGGAAGATGTCACTGCCCTACAACACCACTCTCTTTTGGAAACCTAAGGATTGCCTGTAGGGTTGGAACTCGTTCACTTTTCGTGGACATGCGAACGCATCTTTATGAAAAGCATGATGCACGTAATGAACTGGCGATATCAGCAGTGGAGGACTGTAGTCTTCTCTGACGAAAGTTGATATTGCATTTCTGTGGCAGATGGCAGAGCTAGGGTTTGGAGAAGAGGTGAACGTCATGCAGATGGCTGTGTGGTGGAGGGAGACTTATGAGGAGGACAGAACTTCATCGTTTAGAGCAGGATTGCACTCAACCAGAAACTTGGACCGGTGGTCTTCTAAAACATCAACCAAGGCCGGGGCGGTAGAGTAACCGCTGCTCGCTACAACGACCAAGTGTTGACAACAGGCTTCCTCGAAGAGCACAGCAGCTAGACACTGCCATGACCTGTCCTAAGGCCGGACTTGAACCTCATAAAGTACATGTGGGACGAAATCCAAAGAAAACTAAATGACATCCGTCCAAGGTCAACAACTGCGGCACAACTCAATGCAAGTTTTAACAGAGTGTGGGCTGCTATCCCCATAGCCTTCATCAATTGTTTGGTGCCTTCAGTGTACAGAAGATGCCTGGTGGTATGCAACGCCAACGGTGGTCACACGAGATATTGTGTTCATCTCTTTGGATCCAGGGCACTCCGTCATCACGTGACACCATGCGACGTCAAACATGTTTCAGGAAATGACGTTTTATCATTAGGAAAGAACTGTTTCTTAATTAGCACTCGTCAATCAATGCTATAGTAGTCTGTTAATAAACTGGTTTGTATTCAGTATCTGTGCGACGTTTCTTTTTTGCTCTTGTTTATATGGATAAATAGACAGATATAGATAAATGTGTATATGCATACGTACATACATACATACATACATGTATATATATCCAAAGTTTTAAATTTAAATTTAAGAAAGAGATTTGACGCTAATATCCATTATTATTGTAATTTATTCCTATGTCAACATTTCTGTATAAGGCTATATTTGACTGTCAAATTTAAGTCAAACTCCCTAAGGAGTCTAATTTAGACTTTTTGCGGTGAAATCTCTTGCTATATTGGTAACGATTACATGGTTTTCTATGAACAATTATATACATATATATATATATATATATATATATATATATATATATATA
>NC_068982.1:147178941-147181826 GCF_001194135.2 Octopus bimaculoides
GGGGGGGGGGGTAAAAGTACGCAGATACATCTGAAGAAAATATACTTCAGATGAAGAAACATTAAAATATAGACATAACTTCAGAAGGATCTTAATATCAGTGAGTCTTTATATTAGTAAAACATTAACATGTTTCAAATAAGGAATGTCTGATACATACCAATTTTTCGAGAATGGTAAACGGTGAAGACTATTTTGGCAACAAATAACAAAATCAAGTGATTTAGCCTGATATTTTGTTGTCCGCTTGGCTTCTAATATAATTTTGATGAGAAAGTATGTATGATATTTATTCACACGTTATCGATATACAGCGAGTGTTCGTTAATTGTTTGCCCCATTGCAAATTTCCAACCATTTTCGGGTCTTTTTCTAATTATAAACTGACATGTGGTTTCATATTTTTGTGGTTTCAAAAGTGCATTGTAGTCTATCTTTTTTTAAAATTTTTTTGTATGTGTGTCAGTATTATGAATGATCAACAAAAATTCTTAAAATAATTAAGTTATGATAATTCTCATCTTGATAACCATTAATGTGATTCACTTGTGAAATACGACAAACCAGTCGATGGTCGATACAGCTGTTGAATTATGTTATCTTTTATTATTGTAATATATTCCTTCAAAAATAAATTACCAAAAAAAAAATGCTCCCTAGGTGTATAGCATTTTGAGAAATTTGGAATTTAGTCGATATTTTCTTTCACGCTATCTGTATAATTAGCGGTTATAAAATCAAGTGGAGTATAAAATTTTAGAAAAATAAAACGAAAAATACTACACTGCAGCATGTCTAAAGATTATAATTTTTATCTTTAATCTACTTAACAACATTGCAGAATGATGTAATTTGCATTTCTAAGTATTATGTTCACAGTAACATTTACATATTTCTTACTACAGTATTAAATCATCACTAAGTGTATTCAAGGAACTAATTTGTCTAGACATAATCTCGCAGGATTTAGAACAGAGCCACGTATCTAATTGTAAGTATACTTAATGATCACTCTTTAGTTTATTATCTAAACAAAATAGTTAACATGTTTCAATATGCAAAATACATGAGCGTATTTATTATTGCATGCGCAAGCGCGTCTACAACAAGGATTTAAAACAAAAACAATTTCCTTCCATTGTCATGTCCGACGGTCAGATTCTATGTAATTGCAAAGATATATTCAGATTTATGTTGATGTTTATCATTAGCCGCAGATGGAGGAAACCTGTTATCGAAATTCCTCTATTTCTTATCATCCAGTCATTTTTTTTTCAGACATAGTATAGGTAAGATAAATATTATCCAACGTTTCTACTTTTGACTTTTTTTTTTTAGATGATTTAGTGTAATTTGAGGAAGAGTTGGATACTGTTTTAACTCGATTTCTACTAGTAAACGACTTCATAATGACTCATTGATGATCTCGTTTCAGTCATATAAATAACGGAGTCAGCAGCCGATAAGCACGGATGAAATTCTATTCAATACAAAACTGGTTTCTTTTGCAGTGCCCTTATCTCTTTAAATATGAATTGCACATACCAAGCTGTTAAGTGTATTATCAATTAGCACAATATTTCCTTTTAAAAATATAAAGAAAATGTTTGATTCCAAACATGCTTTTTTAATGAAAAGACAGAACAGATACAATATAATTTCATTTTCCTTCTCCATTGTGTTGAACAAGTTTTAAAATTTCAATAACTTTTTTAAATTATGACAATTTGTTCATCCACCTTTCAATCTTCATATCTCCTCCCTACAATATGAGAAACACAAAATTAGATAATTTTAATTACTGTGCATTTAGTTTTGCTTTTAGTTATTCTGTAGGCAATAATAAATCATAAGTATGAAACATTAGTACAAATATGTATTATGAAATATCCAAATACATAAGCATATGTAAATAATGAAAGTAATTCAGTTTCATAAATGCCGGTATCGATAAAAATTCCGGATAAAATTTCTTCAAGGCGATGAATTGGGTGGTTCAAAACAGCATCGGGCAGAATAACTTGTAGTTTACGTGGTGCATTCCTGCGTTCAAATTTCGGAAACAATATTTTTGTCTTTCATCCTTTCAGGTTCGATCAGTAAATTCCCAGTTCAGTATTGGAGCCTATTACATCTCTCTCTGGAAGAAATCGACTCTAATCAAACTTGGAAGTAAATGACCGTGACACGTATGTTATGACGAAAACCCGATAACTCCGTCAGCAGTTAAGGGCTCAAAGAGGGAAGGAGAATTCCCTTGCAGAATTTAGGCCTTTCATTTAATATTCCCGTTTCAATTCTGCTGGTATCGATAAAATAACGCACTAATCAATCTTTGGTTCGATATTAACTGCCATAGATTCCCCAAAACTTGTGCCTCTATGTAAGATATCGTTTTAATATGTATATATATATATATATATATATATATATATATATAAATCATGTGTGGAGTCTTTAATCTATATGTGAACTTTATTCTGATGCTGCTGAGTTACTCCTTTGAGTGCAGATTTTAACTGTACGTATATTGATGTGGAGAAGATACTAGGGTTGCTTCTGGTACTAGAGTTTCTTCATTGTTGAGAAGCACTCAAAGGTTCCATTTTGCGGCGGATGAAAGTCGGTCGAATTTGATAAGGGTGAGATTTGGATAAGAGGTGCAGAAAGCCGGAAAAAATACCAGAAAGGAGTCTATCGAATTTTGCAATGATTGCCAATTCATCCCATTAGTTCCAATAAAATGAGTTTAAAGAAAATAAACTCCCCCATCAGTACCGGGGTCGACCGACACTATCGGGCTAACAAATTTATGCCCTTGTGACAAAATGAGAAATACATACGAACACACACACACACACACACACACACACACACACACACAC
>NC_068982.1:147181836-147182536 GCF_001194135.2 Octopus bimaculoides
CACACACACACACACACACACACACACACACACACACATTCACGTTTGCGTATGTGTGTGTTCGTATGTATGTATGCATGTATGTATGTATGTATGTATGTATGTATGAATGTATGTATTTGTATATTTACATGTAAGCCATAATTCAGAGCCATCACTGTAAGTTTATTTTATGCACATGTCCGGATGGTTGTATATTTACAGATTTTTATTCATATGGATAAAAATCTGCAAATATACAACCATAGAGACATCTGAGTACCTGATTATCTGATTATTATATTTTCTAATACATACATATATATATATATATATATATATATACGATCCCGGGATCGGGGTGTAGGAAAAAAATTAGCTTCAAGCAATCCGTAGTAAATATAAAAACATCTTTCATGGACAATAATGGTTTAACCAGACGGGAGGTTTTGATGTTTTTCGTATCGAAATACGATAAACTGAAAAATGTTCTCTTTATATTTCACGGTATAAGACCAGAAATGCCAGGTGTGGGAATAACAATACAAGACTTACTTGGTCTACAGAGTAGGCTGCAGTATACAGCTCCCTTGGATATTTACCATTTCTGAGGTTCCGCTTGCTATAAAACATATCTACCCTGGATCTTATCTACTCCATTCCTGAACCGTTACATATATATATATATATATATATATATATATATATATATATATATATA
>NC_068982.1:147182667-147190449 GCF_001194135.2 Octopus bimaculoides
AGAGAGAGAGAGAGAGAGAGAGAGAGAGAGAGAGAGAGAGAGAGAGAAAGAGAGAGAGAGAGAGTGCTTTTCTAAAGATATTCATCGCTGTTAGGAATTCCATTTCCTCTATACACGTTTCTTATCAATGTCCATTCTTCAATGTAAAGTATTAGGTTTCCCCGAAAATAGTGGCCGATTTCAGAAACATAATTTTATTCTGGAAAAATTAACAATAGAAATGTTTTGATTTGTCAAAGTATGAGCCATAAACATCTATGCATCTCTACCATCGATCAAAACGAGATTATTTATGCCTCGTTGATAACAACTTATTGTCTTTGATGCTAAGAAATTTTTGAAAGCTGATTCCACCTCTGGTTTGGACTTGAAAGTTTTATCACTTAAAAACGTGTATAAATGCTTTAAAAAATTGGTAGTCAGTGGATGAAAGATCAGGAGAATATGGAGGATGTGGTAAAGTCTCGTATCCCAACTCTATGTGTTTCTGCAGCGTCATTCTTGCAAATGTGGCTTTGCATTATCATGGAGCAGAATTGGTCCACGCCGATTCATCAATGCAGGTCTCATGTTTTGCAAGTGATCACTTCAGCGAGTTGATTGTAGTAAACCTCTGCTGTAATGCTCTGATTGGCTTTCAGAAAGATGTAATGGACAACACCAATTACAGACCACTGGACAGTCACCATAATCTTTTGCTAATGCAAATTTGGTCTTAGGAAATGTTTGGGGGACTCATCACGATCAAGCCATTGACCTGATCGTTTACGGTTATCATAAAGCATCACATTTCGTCACAAGTGACTATTCGGTCAAGAAAAGGTGTTTCGCAGAAAGAGCATCGAGCACACTTCAAATCAACTTTATGATTTTCATTGAGCTCTTGCGGTACCAGTTTATCGAGGTTTTCCACCTTACCAATCTTCTGCAGATTGCGCGAAACAGTTGCAATACCGACACCAAGTGCCTGAGATATTTCTCTGAAACTTTGACGTGGGTTTTGTTCAACAATTACTTTCACTTGTTCATTGGCAAGACTGCATGACCTTCCTCTACCTTTTTCATCTTCAAAACTCTTATCACCACTACAGAATTTCTGAAACCACCTTCGTACATTGCTATCTGTTGTGGACCCCTTTCCCCACGCCGTGTTGATATTGGCAGCGGTTTGGGAGGCATTGTGCAAGACAAGCAAGCGAAGGTCCTTTTTTGTCATGTTCATAATTAAGGGCAACTATGCTTCAAGAATATCTTCTGTCTGAAATAAGTAGAAAATTATTAAAGAGCATACATTAATTATTAATTATTAAGAATGTCGAAATTCACCTAAAGTATAATTAAAATACTATGATAAAATTGCGTTTCAAAACACAATTCTTAGAACGGCCATGACTTTCGGAATAACCTAATAATTTCAATTATGTGTGGTAATGTTATATTCTTTGTTGTCTGTTCTCGCATGCTTTAAAAGGAAATAAAATATTTAACGGTTTGTTCGTTAAATGTCTTAACTAACTGATTAAAATTTGCTTTGATTTCATCAAAATGTTTACCCTTCACTTAAGATGATTTTATTGTTAACAGAACGATATATAACCAGCGACGTTTTGCATACATTCATTCGAGTAAACGATATAAATGTAACATTTAAATCCAGAACTTCGTAAGTATTTTTATATTCATGTTGAGCTGTGCAAGTGTTATAATGGACGTTTGGAGAAAATATAAGCCATAGGTCGACAGATTGTGTTTAGTTTCTCGTTATCTACACTGATATGTATCATTGCGCACGGATCATAGTTTATCTTGGAATATACAATATTACTAAGAAGCAAATCTGCAGCTAATCGACGCTACAGTTTAGAAATTGAATCCTCTAGGAGAAGAAAGGAAGCATGTAATATATTATTAGATTCTCAAACACAATGATATATCTACTTTCAATAAATGTTTTTCATATCGCTAGTACATTATTCATAATCTATAGGATTTCTTTAACTACTTTTAAATTTTGACTTGAGTGCCCGAATACACACATGCAAGCATACATTTATATAGATATACTTGGATATATACCTATGTACAAACGCAAGTATATGTGTGTGCATGCGTGTATGTGTGTATATACATGTATGTGTGTGTGTATGTGTGTGTGCGCGCGCGTGTGTGTGTATGTATAATCACAATAAAATGATAGCGACATTGCAGTTTAAAACATTCCTCCACAGTTTTCAAATAACGTTTATTATCTCTTTTTCAAATGATTTACTCTAAACTGTGGTACAAATAGCATCTTTCTCCCTCAGCGAATTAGAGCAAACATTGAATGGTAAATACCTATAAAATTTTAACACGTGTGCATTAACTGTATTATATATCGTCTATTTGCAAAATGTACTAGATGACACATAATGTATAAGAACTATGGAAAGAAAGTATATCATATTCCGGTTGCAGTATAATTTAAGTATTTAGCTTATTTCTCCAAAACGTTTCTCTTAATGTATCTTTTTTTGTTTTATTATTGAAAATGTATATATTTAGCATCTATACATGTAATACCAAGTATATATCATAGTCTTTATGAAGCAGTATCGGTGTTGCCGTCTTGGTTATATATGTGATATAACGTTCTTCTGATCTTATAAAAGACTGACAGTTCAAACGATCGCAACCAATTTGAAAAATATAGACGTGTATTATTTATAAGTAGGAAGGATAACGTATATCTCTGTTTCTTTCTCGTGTATACCTACACTTTTCAATAAAACTACATTTCCCCGTTCCGGTTGAAGGATGTATTCCAGGTAGCTGCTACTTCGAAGGGCTGGTGGTTGCGAGAGAATGACTCCTGTGTAGAATAAACAGACGCAGAAGAGACTGCAAATTGGTCTAGAATGTACAAATGAAAAATATATAGCGGTTATAACTGAATCTAGAGGGGATACTGTAACTCTCAGAAGGAAGCTAAAAGAGATTACCATGGATATACACTGCAATCATGTAATCTGACAAGAAGCTTCTATTCAAAGAATTGGGAGACAGGTGGGTGTTTCTATACCTGTCACAATCAGAAGCTGTCGTATGCAGAATCATTGAAAGCAGGCACTGGGTCCTCTATCATATCATTCGTCTTGCTAGAATGGTAACCAAATCTGCCAAGTAGGCTAGGAGGAGGAACATATAAAATATTGTAGTTCATTATATCATTAAAAAAAAACATCGGTTTAGCCAAACCTGGAATACTTTTGATCATAATGCTGCTCAGTCATATCTGTCTGCAGCTAAACAAGTTAAAGATCGATATAAATATCTAGCAGCCTGTTGGTTATCTAAAATGGTGACATTTGTTATTGGAAACAACCATTTCCTACACAGAAAGATATCGATCGTTTTGTTAGCAATTTCAGTGAGTGAAAGTAGTTTCGTTTATCGGGTCGATAGAATTTGAAATCCTTAGGCAAGGAAATTCATTTCAAGTTGTTTCGATCGACAGAGTTATACCTTGCAGACTATTTAACGAAGAGCCTGCAGATGCAAGATTTCAACGGCTTTTAATGTCTGAGGCAACTGGATGCTAGTAGCTGTCGGTAAATTCGCTCTTCTGGAAAATGAAACACAGGTTGGACAATGTGAAACTTCAATAAAGATTGGTATTGATAGAAAAAGCCGCTGAAATGTAGGATCTCTATTCTTTAGTAAGTAGTTATACATTCAAAGAGTTATAAATTAATCAATCTCTGAGATATGCATGTTCTATGACTTGTTTATTAGTTTTTCATTAAACGTATTTTATTTATCCATATAGCTAATGATTGGTTCGGTCAACTAATACGGTTCGATTCCCAAATACTAGACTTCACCATAGTTCGGCTCTTCTAACGTACGCTCAAGTCAACCAAAATCTTACTAGTGAAATTTGATCCATGAAAACTATTCCGCGGACCGTTGGTGGGTCGGAGGGCTACCTGCTGCTAGGTGAGATAGTTTTCTGTTGCATGGTTTAATACTACTGCTTGACTCTTGCAGATCTCCAGCCAGATCTTGGGGCTAAGTATAAATTCCTCTCTTCTATTTACTAGTGTTTCACTCCTTGACTAAGTCAATTAAGCCAAATTTAACTATTTTTTATATCATCATGCAACATTTATTTTTTTCCATAATTTCTTAATCTCACTTTCTCTCCACTTTCCTAATTTATCTCTGAATTTTGAAAATTGTTCGTATTTAGTATTTACAGAGTATAATTCTGTGGGACCTGTTATAGCAGTTATAGGCAGGGAGTACATTTAAGGTGGATAAATGTCTTGGAACTGTGAATGCAAATTAGAGACTCGAGTTTTCAACTTAACATAGTCAATAAGTATAAATAATTTCGAATTAGAGTACCAAAGTATTGTGGAAGAATGATCACACAAAATGCAAATAGAGACATATATAAGGAAGCTAATAGTCTGGAACATTCTCACTACTTTAGCCAAAATTCCTCTCATAAATATAGAGAGTTTAAGCATTTAAGTTTGCAAGGCAAAATTAAGTGATACTCCTTTATATTGATTTAATTTTAAAATGTTTCATCTCTTATTTTGGAATTATTTCATCAGATGCACCTTTCATTGTTGATTTACCCGTTTTTTAACCTATATATCAACATATCAATTAACATACTTAATTGATTCATTAAAATATACAATAAATAGAGATACACACTTCTCACAACAATATGGCGCCATTTGTAAGCAAGCAGTGGTCAAATAGATTAGGTGCCAGCAATCGTATTTCGTGTCATGAATGCTTAATGTAAAACATGAGAGCTTATTCATCGGTAAACATTGATTATTTCCTTCTGGAAACTATTTAATTCTACTTCCAATTACTTATCAATGCAGTATCATTGTAAACGTAAGTTTACAATAGACATACAGTGAAATCCACGGAAATGTAGTGATGATCTGCGCCGGTAAATAGTAATTACAAACATTTCTCACAGTGGAATATATTATTGGGTAGTTAGGGCGAAATGTTTCGGACAGATACCTTCCTCAGAGAGAGAATGGAAAAGAGAGAGAATGGAAAAGAGAGAGAGAGAGAGTGAGAGAGAGAGAGTGAGAGAGAGAGACAGACAGACAGACAGGGAGGGAGGGAGGGAGAGATACAGTAACAGAGAGCTTGAGAGAGAGAGAGAGAGTGAAAGAGAGACAGAGAATGTGTGCGTGATTGAATGGATAAAGTGAGGAAATGTTTACTCAGCGTTAACCCATGTTGCTTTTGTTTGATAATACGATGGATACGGTTTGAGAGAAATTTGAATGTTATTTGTAGCAGGTCAAAGGACCACATATGCTTCCAATATAGGGTGAGACTGTTTGTGCTATCGGTGCGTCTTTTTTTTTATTACTTTCATTACCAACATATCATAAGACACTATAGACACTGTAATACCACCTTTCACTAAATATCTCATGAATGGAGCTCAACGACATTTTTTGTAAGTTAATGAGGGAGCTTCTTGCACACTTGCTCGATGCTGCAAGAGAAGATTCATCTTTATCAAATAAAACATCACCGTCTTGTGTGATGGAAGCACCTACTGGATTATGTCCTAAATTATCCTAATATCGTGACAGCGATCGCAATTTTACATTTTATCTTTTCTTTTATCTGTTACTTGCTCCAGTCATTTGACTACGGCCATTCTGGGGCACCGCCTTGAAGAAATTTTAGTCAAATGAATCCTACTACTTATTCTATCGGTGACTTTTGCTAAGTTGCTCAGTTACGAGGGACGTAAGCACACCTGCACCGGTTGTAAAGCGGTGGTAGGGAACAAATACAGGCGCGCGCGCACACACACACACACACACACACACACACACATGACAGGCTTCTTTCCGTTTGCGTCTATCGAATCCATTCACAAGACTTTGATTGGTCCGAGACTATACCAGAAGGCACATGCCCAAGATGCCAAGCAGTGAGACGGAACCCGGAACCACATGGTCGGGAAGCAAGCTTCTTACCACCCAGCCTCGTCGCTTCAAATAATCTTAAATTGGGACCTAAAGAACGAAACCTCTGCTTTCTAACATGCTCGATAGTTCAGTAAAATAGGAAAAAATGAATGAGGAAAAAACGAATGAGGTTTGGTCAAATAGAGGAGGCTTAACATACTGTGGAGGGTATGTCAGCCGAAACACGTTGAGTTAAGAACAAACAAGATTAGGACAAATATCCATCAAATGTAAATACTGCAAATAATGTACATAATTCCTCATCTCTTAAATATAGAACTGTACATTGTCTAATATATCATTTTTAAGATGCTGGAGGGAGAAAGTTATTTAAGGGTAGATATTGTTGTTTTATCTAGCTGGTCGAGTGACTACGTAGAGGCTTTCTTTTAATTCCTAGATCGAATTTTAATAAGAAATGTAGTAATTTGAATGGATTAAGTATGTCTCTTTAGAAATTTTATTAATGAGTACACTTGGTACACACTGAATGCTTTCCATCGAGTCTAAAAAAAAAATCGAGTCTAAAAAAAAAATAAAACAATGACAAAGCAGTTGCTCCCTATTTTCAGTATTTGAATTTATCTGCTGAAAAGTACAAGGGCTTTATAAGAAGACGGGTTCATGAATTTATATGTTCCGAGTGTTTGTCTGCAATAACAAATACTATCTGTTTAGTTATACACGCCAAAAACGCTTCCAATGAAAACACGGAGTACAATTTAAATAGGAAATAAGGAAAAAAAAAAACCGGAAATGAAAGAAAGGAAGAAAAGTTTTCTCTTTAGTATCTTACCCAAGTGGATATACGTCACTTTTCTACCCGCTATTATTCTCATACCTCACTGACAAATTCTGCACACTAATTGAGTCTTTAGTGACAAGAACGTACATTATAGGTAAACCTTTGTTCACATTTCTGCATTCTCGCTTCAAGTAAATGAACTCTGTTACCACAGCTTCCTTCAGGGCTTACTTCTATGTCGGTCTCCTGAAAACCCTTGACACAATTTAAAGAGAAGCTTGGCTTTATTCAATAACTATTACTAAAATAATCACATTAGCTGTGTCCCAATCCAACTACATAACATTCCAGTCATTTCTTCCCGAAGCTCTTTCATTTTTGTATACGCATTGGTTTCGTTTTACATTTTACAATTACAGTAATCCCTCGACTATCGCGGGTGTTACGTTGCAAAACCGCACACGATAGGTGAAGATCTGTGAAGTAGAAACAGTAGTGTAATGTATATTTTTTCTATTATTTCATTATATCTTTTCTATTATTTCATTATATTATAAAGGCAAAACAACACCATAGATTATTCAACGTAAGCTCAAATAATAAATCGCGATAGGTGAACCACGATAGGTGAACCACGATAGGTTAACCGCGCTATGGCGAGCGATTAATGTATACATATTTTTAATTTTGATATTTTAGACATCTTTCATAGAAAACTTTGGGGATCCCGTAAGAAAAGAGACGAGAATATAAAACTTGTACACATTATTACTTGTCTCGGTATCGTTATGTATTTTATATAAATACTTCTTTTCTTCCTGTCATCCAGCTTATCAACAACCCACTAGCAACAAACTTAAATGTTCATATTCATTTGTTACTCGCCAGTCGTTTAACCGTTTCTACATAAACATCCTTATATCTACTCACTTATATCTACTCTCTCTCTCTCTCTCCCCTCTCTCTCTCTCTCTCTCCCTTTCTCTCTCTCTCTCTCTCTCTCTCTCTCTCTCTCTCTCTCTCTCT
>NC_068982.1:147190798-147196799 GCF_001194135.2 Octopus bimaculoides
TTTGTATTCAAAATGGCTGATAGTGGTGAACTTTTACAAGGCGACGAGCTAGCAGAGTCGTTTCTTTGCTGTCTGAGTTAAAATGTAATCACGGCTGAGTTTGTATTTCATTCTGACCCAGGTTCGATAGAAAAAATATAATAAAACTCCAGACATGCGTAAGGGTCAATTGAATCGACTATATTTCATCTCCTAAAATTTATGACCTTCTGCCAATGTCAGAAAACATTATTGTTATAATTATATCACACGCTAGAATAGTTTGGAAAGAAATCTGAATCACTTGTGAATTATTATTATTTTTTTTTTTGAAAACTATATTTGTTCACAAAAAAAAAAAAAAATTGTGAAATGAACATCAGAGCAATAAATCAATATATACTAAAGTAATATTGTCCATGGGATTTTGTCATTAATCATGTGTTAAATAGTAGAAGAAACTGTTAAGGCTATAATCGATCATTTGTTCTGAATTTAATAATGATTTCTAACGTAGGTAGAGAAACGTAAGAGCGTTGAGTAAAATGTCGCACAGCATTTACTTCTACTCTCTGCACTCTGAATTCAAATCATGCTCAGATCAACTTTGCCTTTCATGCTTTCGTGTTCAGTAAATAATTGCTAATCTGTTCTTTCCACTGTTCTTTTGGAACTACCGAGGCTGACTTTTGCCTTCCATCCCTTTTGCAATCTATAAGACAAAAAGGAAGTCAAGTGCTTCTAGAGTCGATATATTCGACTATCCTACAACCGGCAAACTTGTGCATTGCGCCTGTTTTATAAACAACTGGTATTATTATTATAGACTTCTCTAGAGCTGTGAGCTGGCAGAACCCTAAACAAGTGGGGCAAAATAATTAGCGGCATTTCGTCCGTCTTTACTTCTAAATTCAAACTGCGCCGTGGTTGACTTTGCTTTTCGTCTTTTCTAAGTCAACAACTTAAGTACCAGCTGATCACCAGGGTCGATGTAATCGACTTGTCTCTTCTCCAGAACGTGCTGGTCTTGCGCCAAAATGTGAAACCATTATTATGAACTCATTTTTTATGCACCTAGTATCATTTTTTCTATTATATTAGAATAAATTCACATCTCACCATCGGACTCGTTTCTTTGATTTTTTTCTTATATTTGTTTCAGTCATTTGACTACGGCCATGCTGGAGCACCGCCTTTAGTCGAGCAAATCGACCCCAGGACTTATTCTTTGTAAGCCTAGTACTTATTCTATCGGTCTCTCTTACCGAACCGCTAAATGAAGGGGACGCAAACACACCAGCATCGGTTGTCAAGCGATGTTGTGGGGACAAACACAGACGCACAAGCATATATATACATACATACATACATACATACATACATATATATATATATATATATATATATATATATATATATATATATATACGACAGGCTTCTTTCAGTTTCCGTCTACCAAATCCAACTAAAACTAAACGTAATGCACACATATAAAGCTGTAAATATTGTGTTCAACAGAAAAATTCGAAGGCTGCCTGTGGAACTTGAAACCCCCATTTCTTGTAGACGTGACAGGGGTTTTACCATTGCACCAAAGCAATCTTTGGAACTTCTTTCTTTATCCGTTTTAGAAAATTATTCTTTCCTGGGAGAATTGAATGAAGTTGACATCAGAAAAATTTTATAAACTTTCCAGAAAACGAGAACAAACAATTTGATGGTACCTCGAAGTACACACATAAAACTATAAACAACATATAATTCTCGCTGGTAAGAATAACATTCTTAAAAGGAGGAAGAAAATCGAAAGCCTGCTTTGTTGGAATGTTAGCACGCCTGTCATGTCTACAAGAAATGTGGGCTCGAACCCCAGTGGCAATCTTCGAATTTCACTATCCGCGAGTTTTCTTTCTTTTACTAAGAATTGTATACTTCTTTATAGCATTAAGTGTGTGTTTGGAGATATTCCGAAGAAAAATCGGTTCACCTTCACTCGAAAGTTTATAAAACTGTTATGACGTCGACAATGTGTGTGTGTGTGTGCGTACATATATAAATATGCATGCATTCATTTTGCCAAGTCTCTGTAAAATTATTTAATTCTATTTTTTTGACCTTACCACTTACTACCTTGAATGAAATTAGCATGTATCTAGTGTTAATTATGGCATATCACATATCTATAATAAAAGAATTTAATATGAGTATTTTAATAAATACATTTTAGTACGTCTAATCAACTGGTTTTCTTTTAAATTGTAAAAATTCTATATATTTAATTCTAGGTTGCAGTGAGTATGCTGAGAACAGAATTGGTAACAATGTGACCATGGTAGAGTGATATTAACCATTAATTATCGACTTCATTTAATGGTTTTATCAGCATGATCATGATAATTAGCACCAGCAGTAGCGCAACACAATCACTAATAACACCACTATGTGCCAGAGAAGGAAGCTTTCTGTGGTTGCCTAATGTGCCAGAAATAGCAGCTAAAAAACTTAATTAAAATGACACCTGCCTCTCTTGGAACGATACTGGATAATGGGATTTTGAGTATACTATGGCAGGAAAGGACCTCGGGATGATCGCAGAGAGCGCTTCTACCAGATCGGTTGTCATGCAAGAAATAGCAGGGAACTTTCGTTTAACTCACTTCTGTCTTCTGAATTGAAAACCACATTAGATAATATAGTCTTAGTTATCAGATGGTCACGTCTGGATCGTCACTGATCATATGTATGCTCAGTCGGGCAGCTAAATAGTAATATTACTACTAGCATTGCAACTAGATGAGATCGGGGACGCCTTTCATGGATACCAAATTAGCAGTTTCTCTTTCTTTCAGTTTACCAAAGTACTACTAGGAAATATTTCCCCATTATCGCTTTCTCTACTCCTTCTCTGTCTTAATTTTTTGTTCTACCATTTGAAAAAAATATATTAAGACATTCACTTCCGAGAAATTAATGTGATTTGGGTGAGTTCTTGCTGCTCTTCCTGGTAGGTCGAGGGACCACTTAAAGTATCCGTCTTGTTAATGGTTGTGTTGTGCTACTACTAGTGCTAACTTGATCCGTACCTTTGACATGTTTGTGTAAGACTTTCAAGAGAACTATCAATACAGGTATACATTCCTGCTTTGGAAACAATCTTTCCTCACCAAAGCTACAGCAATCCATCCAAAACTAGTGTTGAAGAAAACTAACTAGAATCATATTTCTTGTCTTTGAATTAGTGAATCATGTCATATAAACAACATTCTGAACGTAGATTATCTTCACCATACTTTTTGTCATTGTAATACAAATGTTGTTCAACCTCAGGGTAACTCAATTTGAACAAAACTATGGTTAAATCTGTTTCATTAAGACCATCTCATTATTATTCCCTTATAGGATTACACTATACAGTTTATCTATCCTTTCATTATTGCGAGTAGGGTGGGTTTTGAAGGAGATTTGCTTGCTTTTTCCTTCTATGCCGGTTGACCGCCTAAGACCTTTCTCATTTGAAGTCAATAATAAATGTGAAAATGTGAGGTTATGAAAATATTTGAAGAAGCATAAAATATGAAGTATCTCTTATTGTTGAAAATATTTGTTTATGAATGACATATAAGGTAATATTCGCTGTTTATTGGTTTCAAATTTAATGTTCGTTGATTATTGAAATCGTGTTAATAATGAGTGAGACAATGTTAGTATAGGAAAACAATGCTTTCTATTTGAGACCCAAACAACCATGAAAGTAATGCTCAGATGTAATTCTACAATCCTAAACTTAATATATGGAACAGCATCTTAAATTTGATACAAAACTGTTATATAAATTTTAAATGTGATTTGCAAGGAATATGTTGATGTCATGTAGTAAAGGCATATGATTAAGAAGGGATATTTAGTGGTTACCTGGTGTAATTTTACTTTGAATTGAGCGACTTTATAAGGTTCCAGCTTAGAAATTACGAAGTGTCACCGAGCGAGCCAACAAAGAAGCTTCTCTTGTGTCACCCAACCAGCTAGCAATAGCAACTAAATTTTCTTCAAATCATACCCACTTTTTAATTAAAAAAAATATAAAAATAAATACATATTAACATAATGGAAACGTAGATATTCTGATATGGAACCAAAATATAATAACATTAGGTTGAAGAATAAATAGTGTTATTCTTGACTTATTATTCAAGTCGGAAAACACTACCAAAAACAATGGAAAGTACCAAAAACATTACATATCTATAACTATAGTCTGTTAACTGAAATGTACCTCTGCACTTATAGTTTAACATTTCTCCATTAGATCATATATAAATCAGAGTTAAACACATTAGAAAATAGACAAAGTATTTGTTGTATATATATATATATATATATTAATATTATTACCAAGTATGATATATGGAAGAAATAAAGCAGAATCAAATTCTGCGTGAATTTCATTGGTAATTTCCCTTTCTGTAACTCAGGAATCTCTACCGGTAAAAGCAAAACAAATATCAATAACAGCATTAGTTCTTACTACACAGCAGAAATAACCAAGAGGCTGCTGCTCTCCCTTGTACTGCAACAGAGACACGTAATATTGCACAGAAACATCACACGCAGCTACTGCTTGTGCTGCTGCTGCCATAGAAACAATGCAGTTACAGTTTCGAGTGAATGGGTTGCTGCTGAAAAATAGTATCACGAAAAAGTTCCTCCTACTCCTACTCCTACTTCTACTACTAATACTACTACTACTGCTACTACTACTACTACTACTACTACTACTACTACTACTACTACTACTACTAATAATAATAATAATAATAATAATAATAATAATAATAATAATAATAATAATAATAATAATAATAATGATAATAATTATGCGTTTGCAATGAATTATCATTTCTTCAAATCAAGTGTGAAATACAATATCCATCACGTGGTGTCCGTTTTCATTCACGAATTTTTGGAAGCTTTCTTGGAAGTTCGCTTCCATCCTATCCAGCATTGTTCTGTGCATAATCCCATGGTTTCAACTGTTGCTCAATGACCAATTTGTACGGGTGGAAATGCATTTCTTCATGCAAAATACGCCTTACCGATCGATTACTGATGCACAGTTCAGTGGCATTTCTCTGAGCAGAGCGAGTCGGACTCCGCATTGAAGCTTGTCTGACGCGTAACTGAGGCGTATATGTATATATATGTCTATGTATGTGTGTATGTATGTTTGTATGCTTGTATAAATGAGAATACTTGCGACGGACCGGTGTCCCTTTCAAAGTGGGGGAGGGATATGTATGCTAGAGAATCTGGGAAACCGACCCTACGACTCTATATCATGCGGAAAGGAGATTTATTCTTCATATATATATATACCTTCGAAAGGCAGAGTAGATAAAACAGGGAACAACTGATGAAGGGAATGTTCTTTATGTTACCTGTCTCGTTTCTCTATTTGTCTCTTTCGTTGTTCGTAAAAAAGTTCGTTTACCATGTTCTTTTTTTCTATGTTCTCCTTTTTCATTTTGTTCACGTCTTTTACATCCTCTACCCATATTTGCATGTATATATATATATATATATATATATATATATATATGTGTGTGTGTGTGTGTGTGTGTGTGTGTGTGTGTGTGTGTGTGTATACATGTATGTATGTATAATGATAATAATAATAAGGATTCACATAGAAGCAGATACTTGAAAAATATGCACCAGATAGGGTTGAATAAACCTGTGGTCACCATCGATGTCTCATAGATATCAAATAGGATATTCCAATTGTGTACACAGAGAAACCAACCCTATGAATATTTAGCACCTCAGCCACGTCCTGCTGTATTCTGGGGATATTCTTTTGTTTTTGAAATTGTGTTTCATCTGATGATTACGGATCTTGCAATGAAGTAATGTTCTCATTCTTCTATTTAATGAATGCGTAAATGGTGTCATGAGCTAACAATTATCCATCGTCATTTATTATTCATGTGATTATATATATATATATATATATATATATATATAT
>NC_068982.1:147197499-147199492 GCF_001194135.2 Octopus bimaculoides
GATATATATATATATATATATATTTATATATATATATATATATATATATATATATATATATACGAGAGAGAGAGAGGGCGAGAGAGAACGTGTGAGCGAGAGGGAAAGTGTGTAACAGACTGTTATATAGACAGACTGATGAATATATGTATATCTATGTATGTGTGTGTGTGTGTCCATACATGCATATATTGTATATATTTACACACACACACACACACACACACACACACACACACACACACATATATATATATATACATATATATGTGTCTGTGTGTATGTATGTATATTTATATATAGGTATGTATGTATGTATGTGTATATATCTGTATATATGTTTGTATGAGTGTGTGTGTATGTGTTATGTATATGTAAACTCGAAGGACACATAAATATACTTTTTAATGTCACAGAGGTATTGACGGTACAGAACACATGCAGACGTAATCATTGACGTTTACACATAAATGCATCGAAACAAGCTTACTCCGAAACCATTCACACACATCTAATCTATTCACATGCAATATTCTACTATTACCGTCCCCCATTCGGGGATGCAGATAGATCCATATGCTGTAAAGATAAATGCGTCTGTCCGCTGACAGTCAAATCATTTATTTCCATACTACGGTAACTTGTGTTATGGCTTGCCCTAGCTTGGTGTCTATGTGAAAACTGACAGAAAGTTGTTAAATGAAAAATAACACAGACATCCTCTTAATAACAGTTATCTTCGTCAATGTGGCACGCGAACGAGTTCTATCAGCAACGGCGAAGTACGCCATCAAGAAGGAGAACCGGCCCCAGATCAAATCAACCTGGTTGTCACGTAAAATTTAAATGGCTGCCTTGTTCTCTGGAAAATGCTTATTTCATCGAATAACTGTATAATTATAATTGCTTCTGGTATCGCCAGCTTTCATTAGTTAGCCAGGCTTAGGCAATCTCGTGCAATTTTCCGCTTTTGTGATGTGTCTGTGTTGTCATTTTTATCGCACAGCCGATGGAGAAGCTATCGTAATACCTTGCCTAACGAGAACAATTCTCTAAAACCAAGTCTAAAAGAGATCGCGCCAAACACACTTAATTACCCTCAAAAGCCAACGTTGATTAGGCCAAGTACATCTGGGTGAGTACGTTACTATGACTGGCGTTTCTGGTCAATATAAAGTGCCAAAATGTTTGAGAAAGAAAGGAGAGAGAAAAATCATGAATAAAAGAGGAGAAACAAAGAGAGATGGAAGAATAGCAGACTGTTCTACCATCGTTGTTTTCACGTGTTTAAATAACATTCTAGAACTGTTTTGTGTTTTCCATATTAGTTTTGTGTCACAAAGTAATCCAAATTCATATTTCGATCACATGATTCACTTTTCATGAACAAATCTCGTGAGTGTGTGTTCTGGGGTGCACTTGCGAGCACGCGACTGAGTGTTTGTGAGTGAGTGTGTGTGTGTGTGTGTGTGTGTGTGTGTGTGTGTGTGTGTGTGTGTGTGTGTGTGTGTGTGTACAAATCGTCTTGAATGAGAAGAAATAAATGGAAGAATTGGACGCATAACGGCAAAGAAACGCGATATCAGAACCCAAGAAGGCAATTAGAATATGCAGTGATTAATGAAGAGATGAATTATAAGAAAGGTATGTATAAATTAAGACAGCTATGAAAGATTTGCAGTATGAAAACCTCACGAAAGATTCATATGTAAATAAAAGGAGAGAGAAAGGAGAAGATTAAAAGGGGAGATAAATGTAATGAGATTGCTGGACGGTATTTCTACGATTCGACTGAAAAATCAATACTGATGCCGTAGATACAAAGAATAAAGAATTATATGTCATAGAATAATGCTGACATTTGAGTAAAATTATAAACATTAGGATTCTGTATTACTATCTTTATATCATTTACCTTTTTGCCCCGGTCACAACACACGCTCACAGACACACGTATTTATACATACATGTATATATATATATATATATATAT
>NC_068982.1:147199502-147200128 GCF_001194135.2 Octopus bimaculoides
ATGGCAACACAAACACATACACACTCGTACATGCAGACACACATACACACACACACACACACACACACACACACACACACACATAATATGAATGTCACTTTCGATGTGATAAAGTAATAGGTACATAACATTAGTGAACAAGGTTGGCTAGAAGACTAAAACTCTAGCATTAACTGCAACCAAAAGCAAAGCTGTTATACCACCATCATAACAGTTGGCTGTAGGCAGTTGATCAATTGAGCAGTTACATGCATAAAAGGATAACAATTTAAACAGGCAAAACAAATGGTATCAGGTTAGATTATGACATTTATATCTTTAAAGATAAGGTTTACATGAGTATTACTCATAAGAGAGACAGAAGAAAGTGTCTTACAGCTGTTTCAAGTATAGATGCGCAAATGGTGCATGTTGTCCAAAAGAAGCAGTAGCTATCCCCTCCACACACACATATATATATATGTATATATATACATATATATGGAGAGAGAGACAGAGAAAGAGAGAGAAAGTAAGTGAGAAATGCATACATTCATGTGTGTATATCTATATATATGGAGAGAGAGACAGAAAAAGAGAGAGAAAGTAAGTGAGAAATGCATACATACATGTGTGTATATATATAT
>NC_068982.1:147200493-147206133 GCF_001194135.2 Octopus bimaculoides
AATAGAAGGCATTAAAACGTTCGGACAGATAGACAATACATAGGCGGATAAGAGAAACAACAATTATAAGGTCAGGCAAAAAAAGACGGATCATTCTTGTCTTTCTTTCGTCAGTCAAGTCCCAGAAGTCACGATCATTTCGGGCAGTTACACTTGACATGGTTCGATCTGGTTGCCCCTCACAAAAGAAAAAAAAATGTTTAAGCTAATAGCATTAGACCCCTTTGTAAGAAAGCTAGCGAATGTGTACAGTAACAAAGGCAAAAAAAAACAAACAAATAAACAAAAAGCGGAGAACATAGTACACAATTATGAATACAAACAACTAGAAATAACAATAGGCGTCTTTCGACTGAAAACGAATCAAATTGAGCAGGCGTGTATGAAGTGAAAGCCTAAAGGCAGGAACATGGGAGATGGACACAAGAGTTGTTGACGGTTGGCAGTCAGGTCAAGAAAGAAAGATCATGGCTGTCCGGACACCGATCACGTGGATGGGTAGGAGACAACGGGATTGAAGGATTAAAAAACAATCAGAGACAAAGAGAAAGGTAAAGGGAGATATAAATAATATAGGTGGTTCGTTAGCAATTCAAACTTAAAGGCAAATTTAAAGAAGTGTACAAAATAGTACCACCATTGCTAGAAACAAGAGTCTATATTATTTATATATGCATACTTGGGAATTGACAGCTAACCGTCAATTTCCAGAGGTTTTGATTCTAAGGTGACGTAGACTGCTTGCTGCATTGGATCTATTATAACCAGCAGCGGTAATGATAACAACAATAGCAGCAGCAGCTGCAGCAGGAATCGTCGTGTTATCATTACTGCTGCTGATTATTCGACGGCTACAACCACTCTTAGAAAACAAGTCTTGACCCCACTATTCAATTTACAAAAACAGATAGTAGCAATCTACTATCACAGCGAATTGGAAATACCATGCCTTCAAATCGGAACGAAAGGACCACGAGTGCATGCAAGAAATAACAGTAAACTATGAATGCCATTCTTAATTTTAATTTCAATTTTATTTTACTAATAGCCCTCTTCTCTTTTCACATATTTTGTACTCATTTTTGATAAGGTTTTTCAAAAAAACCGAAACATGTAGTGTAAATTAATTAAAACACCCCAAATTTTTTTTATAAAAAGTGGCATTTTCATTTTTATTTATCTTTAATATATATATATATATATATATATATATATATATATATATATATATACATATATATGAAAGATTCTGTGTATATGTGGATATATATGAATGCGTATGTATATGTATGTATGCACAACTGAATTTGCTGATAACGAGGTCTTAGGCTTTGCCGATGGTGATCTATTCAAAATCTCAAGCGTTTGAATAAGCTATCACTCTTGAAACTGTCACTATCGATAAAACTTTAGTAAATATTAGACTTTGTATATCTATTTAATCCTTTATTGAGTAAACGTTCGTTGTTTGTATACACTTATAAACATATGATTTTAGCCTTATGTGTTTGTCTACTTGTATGTACGTCTATTGCTTTTGGCGGTGAATACTGGTGACGTGAGAATATGTCATCGAAGCTATTGATAAACTGGTGTTTTTATACGAAATGCCTTATGCGATTCGTTGTCTATTTATGTAGACAAGCCTTTGCTACACTTCCCACTCCCTGGAAACCTGCACTCAGTTACGCTATTGTTTACATAAATGTCATAAAAAGACCTCTACTGCCTCGTCGATATGCGCTTGTTATGCAATTTGAAGATGTAACTTTGGATGCTGTGGTGAATTTATAACCCTAAAATTTCCGATAATTTTTGTGCTAAACATCTTAGAAAATATGATTCATTTCTGAAAATGCTCAATTTATTTCAGCAAGGATAATAATTTTCTAGGTGCAACTGTATTACTATTGAATGCCATATTTAAAGGTTAACAATTGCGCTTAGCAAACATCTTCCAAAGAACATATTTCATGAGCACTATCTTCCTGATTCCCTAGTTACTCACGAATTTATTAAAGAAATCAATAAGATGGTTACGACGCACCAAGCAAAAGATTCACGATTTGAGTGTGTGTTGTGCGTGTATGTGTATGTGTGTATATATATGTGTGTGTATATATGTAGACATACAGATATACATACATACACACATACATACTAAATTACCTACTTAATATAAGATCAGGAGTTCTGACCATTTGATCATATAATGAAGTAAACTTCCATTTTTTGTGTCTTTAAACTTCATTTCTTCAGGCCAATGCGACCATTGTCAATCAAACAACCTGATTAACAAAAAAGTTAATCTTACCATAACTTAACCACATTCTAAAGAGAATTAAATTCCTTGTAAAGTTGAAACATTCCTTGAAGCAGCTAATATGCTTGCAGTTAACCGCTATTCAAAATTCTGTATAACATTGCTCTTTGATACGTAATTAACAATTATATTGTAGATTTTTCTTTTACATATATCATTTTTTTTTACTTCATCTCACCGTGTAAATCTTTGGCCATCTTAGGAAAACGAATCAGACACTACATTCACATATTTAACTGGTCATGTCAACGAAATAATCACTGTGATGACAGATTAACTTTTATGTCTGTCAGTAAATCATACATAAACATATATGATTCCGTCGTTCTCAAATGTTAACCTCAAAACGACTGACAGAAAAAAGTATTTTAAACCGTTGCTCTTTTATCTCTTTGGGAAGCCTACGCTTCACACCTGCCGATAATACATACAGCGTTAAAAGCTTGTGTTACACCATGTCTTGAAGAGAAAGAGAAACTTAATTCTGAAGTATAGAGAGACGCAGATAAGGAGAAGATAACATGAACATTATGGAATTCTATATTAAAAGGCTGTGTTTCGTTTGAGTTCTATTAATTTCTGTGTGACAAACATCTTGAAATACCATCCGTCTTGAAACTTAATCGTTGTCTTTATCATGATCGCCAAACAACTATAAACTACAAATTTAAAGTATTTACATCAACTTGTTCAAGTCAAGTACATTATTTACGATTGATTTTTACGAAGATTTAAATTCCCATTTACTTGAATTTAACTGGCGATTAATTGTTTATTGCTAGCTCAGCTCTACTTGGATTCTACAACTAAAGGCTTTCCAACCATAACCACCAAACCTTTTTGTATATTACGGAATACATTTCTATGTATTAAAGTAGTTTTGGTTTCTATTTCTAGTATGTCGAGCGACCACGTAAAAGCTCCTTTATTTGTATCGTCCGGCGAACGATTCAGAATTTTTTTGAGAAAATAAGACATAAGAAATAAAAAGAATAAACGAATAAAAGAATAAGCTCAGGCTTGTCTAAGTGGTAAAGTGTTCGCTTCCCAACCACATAGATAGCTATACATATAAGTATGCGCGCGCGCGAGCGCGTATGTACGTATATATGTATGTATGTATGTATGTATGTATGTAGGTATGCATGTACGTATGTATGTGTGCGTGTGTGTGATTTTTGTGTTAGATTTTGTCCCCCATCACCGCTTCACAACCATTTTTGGTTTGTCTACATTTCTGTAACTTTGCGATTCCGCAAAAGAGGACCGTAGAATTAGTACCAGATTTAAAAAAAAAAATTATCTTGATCTGTTTGAATTCTAATGACTGAAACAAGTAAAAGATAAAAGATAAAAGATTATAGCCCTCTGCCAAATTTCTTCGCTTTTATACCTATATGAAAACTCAATATGTAAAATTGAGCTATTTTGCCCTTCTCCGTTTCTATTTTATGTGCTTTAAAATTAGCTCGAGATAAAACAGTTGAATACATCACATCATATCGCTTTTACGAATCATGTCTATGTTTGTTTATATCATCAGAAACAAAAGTTTCATGAGGTTAATGTTCAACTGAGTCTCGAAATGCCTGTTATCTTAGATATCATATAAATTAATCTACACAGGAAATCGATATGTGAGAGGTGATGAATAACCCTTTAAAGTCAAGGTATAAAATAAAGATGGATGCCGTTGATAAATAAATTTACGGCGTTATCTAGCGTTGTATAATATTCAGCTTCGGGAAAACAGAACAAGGTATTTAATTTTTTAAGTGCTGATTGTTAAGCATGATTGCGAGCAATTTGTAAGTCATCTGAGTCACTTTAAACGATAGCACTGACAATTACGAATTGATGACAAAATTTATGCCAACAGGTTTTGAACTTTCTACAGTGAAAAGGATTTACGCAGATTTTATTTACATTCTTTTGCACCCTGTCTCATAGCTATACTTTAAACCTATATAAATCTTTAGGGATTTCTGAAAACAAGTTTGTAGCGTAAAATTACTCTTAAGTATGGAAAAAATTCCTAAATGTAGACATGTATATGGAATAAACAAACAATATATATACTATTGCTTTATCCTTCTCAACCGCTTTCTCTCTCTCTCTCTGTTACACATACACTGTGTATATTTACATATATTCTTTTATTCTTATACCTATTTCAGTCATTTGACTGCGGCCATGCTGCACTGCCTTCAAGGATATTTAGTCGAATGAATCGATCCCAGTAATTAAATTTTTTGCTAAGACTGGTACTTACTCGAAGCCTGGTTTCCTTTTGTTGAGGACATAAGCACAACAACACGCTTGTCAAACGGTGGTGGAGGTCACAGGTACAAAGTCACACACACACACACATGACGGGCTTTAAGTTTCCGTCAATCAAATTTATATCGTCGGCCTGAGGCTATAGTAGAAGACATTCAGTCAAAGTGCCACGCAGTGGGACTGAACCCGTAACCATGCGGTTAGGAAGCAAGCTTCTTATCACACACCCATACCTACGCCTTTATGTGTGTGTATATATATGTGTGTGTGTGCGTCTTTGTGTATGGGAGGGCATGTCTGTATATGGATATATTAATGCATACAAGCACATATCAGTGTGTGGTGAGGAGGTAGTTATGTGTGTAAACATAAATACAGAGACATATATGTGTATGAATGAGTGTGTCTTCAGAAGTCTCTGTGAACCACAGGCAAACTCCAGAGTAGGAAGAGACTGACTCGATGTAAATGAATACATTAAAAATCTGTACTATACTATTGAAAACTGTTTTATCTGAGTCAATGTTTAACGTGTATATGTATATGTGTGTGCGTGTGTGTATGTGTGCGTGTGTGTGAGTGTATGTGTGTGTGTGTGTGTGTGTGTGTTTGTGTGTGTATTTAGGAACAAAAATGTGGGTTACATTAAATAATAAGATTCAAAAACTGTACATGAAGATGACAAAAGAACAAACGGCAAATTCACACACAAGACTTGGACATGATCTTTCCTCATCAGAAGAATACACACACAAACACACACATACACATGCACACACACATACATACACACACATCGTTTGCGCGAAAAGAATTCAGAAACTTCGAAACAACGTGAGATAATTTTTCTTTTTAAGAGTAGAGCTCGAAGGAGATACAGCTATAAAAAATAGCCTATAAGTCTTGCCTAAAAACCGAACAAGTTGTTAGTAAAGAGGAAAATTTAAGTGTTGTCTCTTAATTGTGTACGGATTTTAAAACAGTCGTTAAATCATTTGCTACAAGAAAATCATCAGTGACTTCCTTTCTCTCTCCCT
>NC_068982.1:147206162-147209103 GCF_001194135.2 Octopus bimaculoides
TCTCCCCTCTCTCTCTCTCTCTCCCCTCTCTCTCTCTCCCCTCTCTCTTTCTCTCCCCCATCTATCTCTCTCTCTCGCTATATATGTGTGTAGGTGTGTCTATGTCTACGTATATATATATATTTATATATATATATATGTGTGTGTGTGTGTGTGTGAGTGTGTGTGTGTGCATGGGTGCATGTGTGTTTGTGTGTGTATATGCATACACAGATATTGAGTTTGGTAAAGAAAGAGTAGAAAAAGTTGAAAGTAAAAAAATAATATATTTAATAAATATATTAAGTAAAATGTATTGACTGATCCTGCATTTTGATGTTAATTATTTTTAGATATAACTTCGTATGAAATCAAAATCATTTATACATCCATACATACACGCACACGCACGTTCGCACACACACACATACACAAACCCCCCACACACAAACACATGACTTGGGGATCAGTATGTGCAATGACGCATCATTTTATACCCACATTACCAAGATGGCAGCAAAGGGCAGACAACTTGCAAGATGGATACTGAGGTTCTTGAAGACAAGACCAAGAAAATACGTTGACACTATATAGTTAGTTTGGCACATAGTGCCAAACTAACTGCAGAGCTTGAAGCAGTCCAGCACCACTACATTAAATAGATTGAAACAGTGCAGCAGATGAACTACAAGTGCAGGCTGAGAAAACTGCAAGTTTACTCCTTGGAGAGAAGGCGTGAGAGATATGCAATAATCTTCATATGGAAAATTCTAGAAGGGTTAGTACCTAGTTTCTGCATTGAGTGTTATAAAAGTGCCAGAACTGACCCCACTGTATTGTACCAAAGATGCCATCTACTCCATCTAAATTCTGGACCAACTACTGCAATAGTCTAGGGTTCAAAGACCCACAGCTCTTCAATGCCTTGTCACAAAAATTAAGAAATCTGCATAAGGTGGAAGTAAATGTCTTCGAAAAGGAACTAGACAACCTCCTCTCCACAATACTGGATGAGGCAACAGCTCGATATGAGGTGCAGACGAGGGCAACGGAATAAAACTCCATTTAGGCACTTTGCAATATTTTCTTAAACGACGATAAACTTGTGTTTCATTAATAAAGCATAAGTCACTTTTCTACAATCGTCCCTGTAGTACTTCATTTAAAGATATAGCTTTATATTATCATCAATTAAAAACGGTGAATTGTAAACTAATACTAAAGCTGCTATTCTATGAGAGTACTTAAACTAATTTAAATATTATTTGGGCTGGTTTTCTATTTGTTCCATGAGCACAATCCAATAGAATAATTCCTATCACCACTAAGGAAACATCAAAGTTAATCAATTAATCAATTGCACATATACTATTCGTGAAACAATTTTTGATGTGATGGTCGTAGGCAGAATGCCTTTGTACATATGTATACACCACTCGGGCCAAAACAATGTGACAAAAACAAAAACAACAGCAACAATTGTATAACATATTGAAATGGAATGTTATGTATTTACTTAAAATTCTCTAGTTTCAGAAAAGATATTTTAGATTCCTATCCGCAGAATTTACAGAAATTACTTCACACTAAATGTAGTATCTTGTCAACAAGCCTAACACATAAGCTTTTACAGTTAATAGTTGCCTCGTAAAGCAATTCAAAGAAATAAGTAGGAACTATAAAATATATAAATATATTAACATTTTGAACCATTAACCAGGAAATACCTATATAAAACATATTAATTTTTTTAAGAGACGTGTCTGTATATCGAAAAATAAATTTCACACAGAAAAAAAGACTTTTAAAAAAAAAAAATCATTAAATAAGAGACATATAACAGATACATAAACAGTCTGCATCAGTAAAATAAATAATAAAATATACAAACTCGACGAGGATTCAGGAAAATTATTAAATCTACCCAACTTAGTATAGAAATGTTTGTTATAAAACGAGAAACTGTTTGTGTGCGTACGCGTACATGCGTGAATTTGTTTGCGTATATGTATTCTTATACACGCACTCGCACGCACACACACACACACACACACACACACATACAAACACACACATACAAACACACACACGCACGCACGCGACGCGCGCGCACACACACACACACACAGTCTCTCTCTCTCATATATATATATATATTTACATCGCACATAACAAATTCAATTTGTAAGTAGAACAATAAAGATACGCAAGACTTTTCTCAAATTTATAAGGTTTTATACCAACATTCCCGCAGTGGAGTTCCTATCCTTTAGAAACCAACACTTTTCTCAAAGGAAGAATTTAAATAATTAAAAGCAGAAGTGAACATAGATACATACATACATTCACAGGCATATGCATTTATGTTTGTATCTCTGTATTGGTACTGCTAGTTTGGTTACTTGATGGAATATACTGTTGTGATTGTATCTGTTGCTACTTTTGTTATCCCTGGAAATTAAATGACCACTACCTAATTTTCAGAAGAATATTTTTGAAATCGTTTGGTACGTATAAACAAGAAGGAGGTGTATTAATACTAATTCTATGAAAGTTTTGGTAGTAATGGAAGCTGAAAACAGAATGAAGACATATAATATTGCTTTTGCGTAACCGTTCTAATTTATTGCTTTCATATACATGGTATGTACTATATTTTTTCAATAAATCCATTTTACCTGAAGATGTTATTATAATGTGGCGCTGCAATTTAAAAGATACTCATCTGACAAGATGGCTGATATACGGCTACGTACATAAAGGAAGAAAGTACCTCTTTCCCCACAAAAAAAAAAAGGAATTATAGAATATGTGTGTAATTTTTTTACCTAAAAAGGTTATTTTAACGTACCGATCTACTTGGTAAAATTATTTATTAACTAATTCATTAATTAATTAATTTTACCCTTTCTTCTTCTTCTTCTTCTTCTTCTTCTTCTTCTTCTTCTTCTTCTTCTTCTTC
>NC_068982.1:147209205-147212451 GCF_001194135.2 Octopus bimaculoides
TATATATATATATATATATATATGTATGTGTGTATGTATGTACAATGTTTGCAGGCTAGGTTTTACGATTATATTCATCTCGCTTTTTCAGGAACAGCTGGATGGATTGGTGAACATTCAACCGCTTATATAGAGTTCCCTGTCATTGATGATTTGTAATGGAACAGAGATCCCTGTCATTTGATGATTTACACCAGGCTTCAAAATTGCAAGTCCATGCTCTGTAAACATTGTAAAGGCTGTAAGACGGGACGTGGATAGCTGCAACGGAGACTATGAAGCTGTGGCCAACAGGACGTGTCACTGCAGGCGTTCTGATTGCGTCTGCTCGTCGAAATCCATCCAACAACTGCAGGAAGTTGATGGAAGATCAGAGCAAAGGAATCCTGAGTTTGGCGAGGGAGGTGGGTTGGAGTGGCCACTTATGAAGCTGGCTCTGAATAAAGACCTTTGCTACCACTCGTACAAGAGGTGCAACAGACAAATTTCGACAACCAAAGCCAAGGAGAATCGCTTGACGAAGGCCAAGAAGCTCCTGAAGAAACTGAGATATCCTACTTGAGCCAAGATTGATCTGAATTTTCTCAGACAAAGAACTTCTACCAGGGCTAGTTACACATCCATATTAATAGGTGGCTTCCTTACATTCCACGTGATTTCCCTTGTATCACGAAAACCAAATTTTGTCGCATTGTGATGGTATTTGTGTGTGTGTCTCCATTGAGGTCGAAGTCATGCCACCGACATCTCTGATCAGGGCATTAGGCTCAATTCAGAGAGCTATGTGAAGCTACCTAAGACGGTAGTCAAACTCTGTTTGGAGAGAGAGTTGCTAGAAGGCCATGTGTGGCAGCAGAATATGATTCATGACCATATCTCCAGAAAGAGTTAGAAGTGGTCGTTGTAGAATTTATACGACTCCACCAGCCCTAAATTATGGCCTCCTAATTACCCTGATTGTAATCTCATAACTTACTATGCAAGGGACACGGTTGAGAAAGACACAAGCCGTTTTGCCTGCAACACCAAGGCCGAGATGGTGACCAAGATCAAGGAGTTATTCTAAGATCTCCTCACGACTACGTTGAGGAACGCAAACACCAGATTCTAGAGCCGTCTTGAGGCCACGGTAGGAGCTAAGGCTGGTACTTTGAGTAAACTGTTATCTCCCTGCCATAATCACATTGATTTTTTTCTTTTTTTCTTTTCTTTTTTTTTTTTTTTTTTTTTTTTTTTTTTTTTTTTTTTTTTTTTTGATGTTTTAAATATTTCGGATGAGGATGAGGATGAGGATATTGTATTTTCCTTTTATGCAAAAGAGTCTTTTGAAGTCGTTTTCTCATAACCCGATATAATTTTTCCTTTCGTTTTGGTTAGCATCTGGATAGCCTAAGAGAAAAGAATGATTACTTCAAAAAGACGCTATGCTAAGCACTTATTTTCTTACTGGCACATTGACCAAAATAAAGCCACTAAGTTTACTAACCACGTATGGGGTCTGAAGACCTACTCCACGCCATATACAATCAAATGAAAAATCGTAGAAAAATCTATGCCATACGTTCATGGATCTAAAATAAATGCAAGTTATGCCTAGCTGAAAGATTGTTCATGCTTTGTAAATTTTGGACATTCACTGCACTGCTAAATTCCAAATCAGAAATTTTCAGCAAATGCAAATAAATGGACAAGTTTCTTTTGGTGAACTGGAAAACACCAGCCTCTTCAGATTGAGCAGCCGTATTCCAGACTTCAAACCGCTTCCGTTGATTCTACCCAACTAGCTTTTTAGCTTAACGCTCAAACGAGACATAACTCTAAATCTTCTTCGCCATTTTCTTTTCGTTTTTTCACGCTTCTACTCTTTGTATCCACCTAACTTTCGATATTTCTTGTCATTTCTCTTGTTATAATCTCCACATTTACAGGTTATGTGCACAGAGCATCGAGATTGCTTGGAGACACTAGGCGGGTTTTTAAAACCTGCCAAGATAACATCTCTATTGAATGAAACTATTAGTAGCTCATAACGATAGACTGTATACATGAAACACTATATAGTTTTTAACGGTGGAACTCAAGGTTCATGAATGAGAATATTCCTCCTTCATAAATATCGTGTATATATGTGTGCATGTGATTTTCAAACCAGTTATTATATTATGAAACAGTATGAACATGGTGGCATTTCATTATCTGCTTTCCGTTTCAATTCCTATCTTCTTAATGGCTTTAGAAGATCCTTACATAGCAGCCTCTTAAAAAAAGCTACATGTGCGTCGCATATATGCATTTTTACACATTCACACAATCACTCTTTTACATAACGTATGAATATCTTTATATATATATTCATCTCTCTCTCTCTCTCTATCTGTCTATGTATCTATAAATGAAGATAGATAGATAGATAGATAGATAGATAGATAGATAGATAGATAGATAGATAGATAGATAGATATGGGGAGCTTAAATTTAACGCTAATTAATGTTTATTCTTGTAAATCCTATTATAACTCTTATGGAGAGAAATATAATTTTAATAATTGTAAATACATTTTTTCTGCTTATTGTTGATACGATGGCTACATGCCAACTGCAATGTTGTACATGAAAAGTTTATTACTATAAATATTCAAGCAAACATCATTGATGCTTCTTAATTATGATAACTGAACAAACAGTTTTGAATTATTAAGCTTCCCTGAATTTTATATTTTTCAAAATTGCCGTTGGGAAAACTCAAAATTAATTGATGTCATAGATGAAAGTATAAGATGGCTAGTATTACCAAACTGAAAATGGTAATTATATACAATAAATGTGATTGATGCCTGTATATAATACTTTCCAATGCAACGATAGATTTTGATTCGTATAAAAGTATACCTTACAGCATAAATCACTCATGTAATATTTACGTTTATAGAAATTTCTAAGCGCTCAATGTTGTGTCATTGGCAATCAGGAAATGTTCGGTGTTAGAAAATATAGCTTTCCCCAAAAAATCAGCAAATATTGCTTCTGATGTCATTTTTAATACAGATGGATTGTTATCAGTATCTTCAAAATGAATACCACATTCTCTGATAGAGTTCTCCCTCACAAAACTTCTAGATAAGTTAAGATTACACAAAAGAACGAAAAACATTAAGATATTATAGATCTATGTATCTATCTATCAATCTATCTCTCTTTCTCTCTCTCTCTCTCTCTCTCTCTCTCTCTCTCTCTCTCTCTCTCTCT
>NC_068982.1:147212808-147215308 GCF_001194135.2 Octopus bimaculoides
ATATAAAGGCGGACAAGCGGAACAACAATTAGAAAGACAGGCAAAAAAAGACGGGTGATTTGTGGTTCTCTTTCCTCAGTCAAGTCCCAGAAGTTATGACCATGTCGTGCAGTTACACTTGAGATGTTTCGATCTGGTTGTCCCAAAAAGTCTAAGCTAAGAGCATTAGAGCCCTTTGTAAGAAAACTAGCGAATGTGTACTGCAACAAAGACAAACAATCAAACAAAAAAAAAACAATGGAGAACATGGTACACAATTACGAATACAAACGAGAAATAACAACAGGTGTCTTTCGACTGAGAACGATTCAAATTGAGCTGGCGTGTATGAAGTGAAAGCGTTAAAGGCAGGAACATATGAGATGGACATAAGAGGTGTTGGCGGTCGGCAAGTCAGGCCAAGAAAGAAAGATCATGGCTAGCCGGACACGAGTCACATGGAAAGAGTAGAGATGGGGAGGGAGCAGTGAGATTGAAGGATTAGAAAAAAATCAGAGACAAAGACAGAGGTACAGGGAAGATAAACGAGTGGGAGTTAAAGAAAGAGAGGGCCAAGAAATGTGAGAGAGGAGGAGCGAGAAAAGGGAAGAAAAAAGAGAGGAAGATTAAAAGAGTAAAAGTCGTACAAAATTTAGGTACATACCTACTATATATATATATGTGTGTGTGTGTGTGTGTGTGTGTGTGTGTGTGTGTGTATGTATACAAACCTGAATCTACTATATTATATCTCGGACAGACTCTACAGCTATTAAAAGAGAGAAACATACAATGTAAATGGGAAAATTTTCTGCTATTGTAATAAGTTGCAAGAGACTCTCTGATTGATGGCTGCCTCACGTTAAGCACACGCATGGACGCTATTTCGAAATTTTGTCTAAAATGTGGAACAAATAATTCCAACAATCTGCATCTTATTTTGTCCCATTTTTCCTATTATTTGCGATGTGTGTGTGCATTTCGTGTTTGGTGTGTGTGTGTGTGTGTGTGTGTGTGTGTATGCGCGTGTGTGTGTGTGTTTGTGTGTGCGAATGTTTGCATACGTGCGGGTGTCTGTAAGTGTCAATACCATCCATACTTACATACAAACATCCACACATATGCATATGAATAACTATATATATGTATATATATATATATATGTATCCATACAATTTTTTTACAGAAAACCAAATGTCATAAATGGCAGGGTTCCTGCTAGTTTATTCCTTAAGTTTTGTTTACTTCACATTTGTTTTCAGGGCGATATTGAATTGTTTATTTGCCATAGAGATGCTTGAGCAAATGGTATAACATAATTGGATCAATCTTAGTTCTTGTTGCCAAAACATCTTAACATCATAATATGGAATGAGGTAAACTGTAATTTTAAGCTAAGTTACGGAAGTAGTTTTCAAAATATTTGAATAATTTCCGTCCATTTACAGGTAGAGGTTTACTGTTTTGTTCATTTTAAATTTCTGTCACCTGTAGGTATGGAGAGGAAGCACTATTCAATTGCCGCAAGAATTAACGCAAATCATACATAAATGGAAGCTTAACGGTACGAAAGAAAACATCCAGTCGAATTGAAGAAAACACCGTTGATAGCTCCTGAAGTTTCGAGCGAATTTAGTATCTAATAAAGGCTTATCATAGCTTATTTTATCACAAAAATATTTTGTTATAAAACAGGCAAATATGTGTTAGAAACATGTGATATATATACTTTAGATTTCTTTCCCGATTTGCTGCTACGACGAACAGTAAATTAATTCTTGAAGATATGACTATACGAGTATGTTACAGATAGAAACTTTAAGAATCTGGTACCCCAAAATTGAACTGTTGATTCTTGTTACACATAATGACGTAGAAGGTGATTTTTTTTTTTACCATCGTCTCATTCACGAGATAGATGACAAATGTGCAGAGTTAGTGATTCGATTGTATCGGTGATTATACACATAGTTAAGGTTTTTAATTATCTGTGTATAAAGAGTACAGAGAAAGGAGACAAAGATAAACACGTACGATGACGCGAGCATTATGTAGTGGTGCGTTTAAGTAAAGGTTAAAGTATGTATCATATATAAACTGAATTAATAAATTCAGTCTATATACTAGCGCAAATAACTGGAGTATTAGTAAGTTTACAAAGAGCGGCAATAAGCTTGAATTAATTAAAGGGTTGTTGTGACGAACGAGCAATACCAGGTGACAATCACTTGACCGGGACAAGCACTATCAAATGTTTTGTATGAACGACGAGTCACTGACAAGCCAAATCCTAAATGATCAAAAATGATTAAAAATATAAAATAATAAAATGCGCCTTTTTTAAAGCCTAGCCAGGATCATGGTCCCAGTTTCCCGGTTTTTATGGCGTATATGTTCCCCAGCTGGACGGGACGCCAGTCCATCGCAGCGTTACTCATTTTTGCCAGATGAGTGGATTGGAGCAACGTGAAATAAAGTGTGCAGGAATCGAAACCACAATCTTACGATTAGGATGCTGACA
>NC_068982.1:147220308-147226525 GCF_001194135.2 Octopus bimaculoides
AAAAATTATCGGGATTGACACAAAACCGACCCTGAAAAACTTATACGCCAAAGTAGAAATAAGAAATGAATGGGATGTTAGTGAAGGGATGAGAGAGAAACCGTTGTTTCCGATTCGTCGTGTGTTTACTGTTAAAATATTGTACTGAACATGATCATTAAATAAGAAACGACAAAGTAACGAAAGTTCCTTTCATGTAGTGGCTTGGTTAGACAAGTTTTGTTATCACCTGGTTCTGTAATTATATGAGAATGAAGGAGAGATTTAGAATGAGAGGGAGAGAATATGAATGAAGTAATGCGAGTAGACTATGAGCTGGTCTTTGTCTCCAGCCTGTCACTGTGTTGTTCTCAGAATGTTAGCTTTCTGTAAGCTTCATAATAAATCTGATTAGACAGATTTGTGATGACGTCATCACTCACAAGTTCAGCAATTGTTTCCATTGAATATCTTTATCAAATCTAAGTATAGACCTGTTACATATCTATTTGTATAAAGCTGCTTTATATCTATTTGAACAATAGGTTATTGTACAATAATAATATCTGTTATCTGTCACTGATAAACATAATTCAACAATAGTTTACCGATGACACATTAATTTATCAAAATTCAGATATATGCTCCATTCACATTGGAACTTCGAACTATAAAGATCTATTAGCATCGGCCAGCATCATACTGAAATTGCGACTACGGAGGCCTAGAAATTTTGAAGCAAATTTTAGGCATCTTATGTAATTTCAAATAAACTGAAAGAATTTATACGATAATAGGACAAAACCCTTGATAAAATAATGGAACTAAAACACAATCACAAACAAAATACATTCATATATACACAGATATACGCAATAGATACCAAAAATTTTATTATGCATTTTTATTGTTGATTTTTAAGAATACTTGATCAGATCACAGTATTTTTGTTGATTTAGTATTCGTTCATTCACAATGAATAAAATTTTATGTTTATCGATATTTTTTCTTTAGAGCTGATATTAATATATGTAATAATATTTGAAATGTACGTAATCAGGATTTGTGTGAATGTGTATAAGTATAATTATGTAAAAATGCATTGTTTTCTTTTATTATATATTACATACGCTTTTATATATATTGAAATAGTTTCTTGTCAGGTATAAAAAATACATACATAGTTGAAATTTATTTAAATTAATTTTCATTGCTGCTTTGTCAGTTATTTTATGTCTTCATATGACAAATATTAAAAAACTTATACGATCTCTACATTCAAGCACATAAATTATTCATAAATATAGGGTTTATGGAAAATAACAAAAGTGTATTGTGGTGAAGTTTCAAAAAATATATTTTACATTAAATTAGTAAACTACATTCCTTAATTCTATTTTAATAATTAGTTGAAAATCATCATAAAGATAATTATAGATAACAACGCTATATAAATTCTGAAGCAACAACCTGCCATTTAAAATGTTATATCAAATGAAATTTAGAATGAAACTTCCATCTATAGAATTATTTCAGACAGAGGATTTAAAAGGGTTTACAAATAACGTCATCTGGTATAGGTTTCTATGGTATATTTTATAAGTTTATATAAGTTTTAGTTTAACATATGATAAGTTGTAACTAAAATATATTATACATATATTAAAATGAAAACCGATTTTGTCACAGAATGTAATATATGTATACATGTGTTTGTGTGTTGGGGTTGTTTAACGTAAACACTCTGAACTATCAAGAAGTCGCCAGTCAAATAGAAGTGTTCAAATCTTATCAGATAATTGCTTTTGAACGTATTTATTTATGATTGGAATTAATACCCAAACGTGCAAACATATGTAAATGCTTGTATGTATTCTTTCTTTAATATTGATTAATCTTCAAGAATGCAACTCTGTTTAATTGCGTAATATATTGAGCACTAATTAATCTGTTGGTAATATGTTCTCTAGATGACCGAGTAAATTTAAAGGGGATTATTCTCACGATTCACGAAAATAGGCAAACATCTGAGAAGATAACAAATTCACACTGATATAAATTTTTTTGGTGGGGTTTATTTTGTAAGTTTTTGCCCATTGATATATGAAAAAAATATCGCTATGAATCTGTAGAATAAGAGAGTCGTACAAAATCTCTCTCTCTCTCTCTCTCTCTCTCTCTCTCTCTCTATATATATATATATATATATATATATATATATATATATATATATATAGATAGATAGATAGATAGATAGATAGATAGATAGATAGATAGATAGACAGATGCATGTATATATATATATATTAATAATGATAATAATAATATGACAACAAAAAATGAGAGCTCGATATTAGGTAAATAGGGGAAATTATATATGTATGGTATAGGACAACATACTGATTGTCCTATACTGTACATAATATATATATATATATATATAACAAAGTAAGGTTGAGGGTACCGCACAAGTAAAAATATAAGGAAAAGAATCTGAAAAGGCAGGAGTCTTTTAAAAGTATTTATTAACTTAACCGGTTTCACTTATTTAAAAAGATCTTCAGAAATAAAGTATGAGGCTTTGTGTATCCTCTGTGGTGTCCAAAATTAATTTACATAAATGTATTTAAATAAAGTTTGAGGCTTTGTGTATACGCAAAGCCACGAACTTTTCCTTATCATTGTCAAAGACTCTATCACTTGATTTGAATACATTTATATAAATTAATTTTTGACATCACAGAGAATACACAAAAGTTCACACTTTACTTTTGAAAATGTTTTTGAATAAGTGAAACCAGTCTTTTCCTTATATGTGTGCGTGTGTGTTTATATCTATGTTTTTACACATATAGATATATATATACAGTATTCCACTGACGAGGCAAAGTATTTCTTATGCAAAGCCAGAAATCCGGGATCTGGAATTATCCAATAATTTTTTGCTAGTTTATTTTGTCGCTTTTGTTTTCTCTCCTGGTGCTGTATGAAGATTTAATGTGGTTGTAGAGTCAAGTTTTGGCTGCTATATCTACGATGGTGGTATGTTTTAGATACCCTTAATTATAATTTTAATAATAATTATTACCTATCAGGTCTTTATTCCCATGCAAGCCACTTGATATGATCGGCGTTTTAAATAACGATCTTATTCTTCTATATAAATTTAGATACATATATTATATATAGCTACATATAGGGAGAATTCACAAAAAAAAAGACGAAGACAGGTGGTGCAGACAACAAACAGATATATTAGTTTAATGGTCGGGAAGTAAAAGAGTCTTTAAAGTTTCGAGCCTATGCTCTTTCACAGAAAGGAACGCAAAAAGAAACAAGGAGAGAAAATACAGAATGTGTAGTGGCTAGCGATCTATCATGGTGAATGCCGGACAGAGGGGTCACACAGGAAAACTAGGAAGATGGGGAGATAATGAAATAGTGGTGATCCCAAAATGAAGGTGCACGTGCATGTGTATAAGAGAGCATGTATATGCGTGTGGAAGAGGGCTGGTGACCTTGACATGTGCAGGTGTGTAGGTGTAGGTGTGTGTATGTGTACGCGTGTGGATGATGGTGTGGGGCTGGGAAGTGGTCAGTGCTAGTGTGTGTGTGGTAGTGTGATATGATGTGATGTGGTGTTGTGTGGTGTGGTGTGGTGGTGTGTGGTGTGACACACATTCACATATAGGTGTGTATGTAAATGTGTGTGTATATATGTGTGTGTATATATATATATACATATATATATATATAGAGAGAGAGAGAGAGAGAAAGAAAGAGAGAGAGAAAGAAGGAGAGAGAAAGAAAGAGAGAGAGAAAGATAGAGAGAAAGTGAGATAAATAGAAAGAGAGAGAGAGAGAGGCATTCCCAAAAGTGCTCACATGCACGACACCCCCCACACACACACTCATACGGCAACATAAATGCACAAACGTGTACACAAGCGCATACAAATAGCAAATACAGACACTAATATATATTAACCAAAATTCCCATACAAACATAAACATGCAAATCGCACTTGTAGAAAGAAACACATTCACACATAATTCTATACTTACATAACTAACTAGAAATAGCAGCCAAATCTTGCTCAGATTACACATGACTATTTTCGAAGGAAAAAAGACAGGAAAACACGTGTACGTATTCCATCGTACACTAACCCTCAAATAATGATGGATAGATCATTATTTTAAATATAAGACCACTTGTCCTGGATTGATCTGCAATAAAACACAAGTAACAGCAACAACATCACCAACAGCGACAACACACATACACACGTACTTTCACACACAAAATAGATGAAAGGACAATAGCAAGACAACACTGATAAAGATTTCAGAATGATTTGGGGACACAGAGATTTTACGAGGATATTTGTGGAAATATATTTCCTTTACCACCGCTGGTGTCAGTGTACTGAGAATTCTTCATCTTTGGAATTCTAACACTTCCGGGGCTTATTTTATAGTTTTTGTTGTGGGTCACATTTTATACTGGTCAACTTGAATGCCTCTACTGTTCGGCTTAGACTTGAGCTTGAAACGTATATATGTATTCTTTCTTTTATTCTTTACTTGCTTCAGTCTTTTGAATGCGGTCATGCTAGAGCACCGCCTTTAGTCGAACAAATTGACCCCCAGGTCAAGTTACGGGGACGTAAACACATCAGCATCGGTGGTCAAGCGATGTTGGGGGGGGGGGGACAAACACGCATACACACACACACACACACATACACACATATATGTTTGTATGTATGTATACGTTATATATTTACACATATATGTATACATATATACAAATGTATTCATACATAAACATGTGTGTGCGTATACATACATACATACATACATACATACATACATACATACATACATACATACCTACATACATACATACTTACATACAGGCATACATACATATAATTCTCATGTTTCTAGAATGTCACATGTTTCTCAGACCGTAAATACGCTGGTACCTTTTTTTTTTTCATTTTTTCACATTTTGTATTCATGTTGCAAACTATAGAATATCGAATATAACAACAAAACAGGGCTGCAGCAATTTATTCCAAGTAATTTTCAGCAGATCACTTTTCTTTAACAAATCGTTGGACTTTCTTTATTTTTCTTTCTGCTTTCCAATTATTACCATTGATTGCTCAGGTTCATTTCTCTTCCTCTTTTTTCCCAAACTTTGCTTATGATTTATGTATTCCGTTTTAGCTTACATGTTTATTTCTTTATTGCTATTCAGTTTTATAGTAACATTTTTCATGGGTAAAGCATATATAGACACCTGATATGGACATATATAGATATATAGAGGCACCTACAATATTACTGCCGAATGTAACATTTTAACTTATGTATATCATCTTTCTCTGAAATCACTTTGCCTGAAAGAGTATCGTAAATAAAACTGATACTGTTTTTGTTGTTGCCGTTGTTGTTGTTGCTGTTGCTGCTGCTGTTGTTGTTCTTGTTGGTGTTGTTGCTGCTGCGACCGTATCTCTTAGTATCTGTATTGTATTTCTAGACGAAACATGTTCGGCTTTGTTCTGTTTACTCCTAAAACTATATTGACTTGTAACATAGGCGCAATGCCATGCGCTTTGGGGAGTTAGATGCCATTCTGTCGTTACGGGATACTTGACTCTTTCTTACTTCATTGTCTGAGAAATTCGGAACCAGTGTCTATTTAACTGCAAATTCTGTGACACTGTCCCAATTTTGTTATCTGCTGTACATTCTGGTAAATATTTCAGATACAACGTAGAAAAGATAGTTATGAGGAAATCAAAAAGTCGTCACAGACTTAATGACAGAGTACTCAACGATAGAGAGGAAAAAGAGTGTAGGCGCAGGAGTGGCTGTGTGGTAAGTAGCTTGCCTACTAACCACATGGTTCCGGGTTTAGTCCCACTGCATGGTACCTTGGGCAAGTGTCTTCTACTATAGCCTCGGGCCGACCAAAGCCCTGTGAGTGGATTTGGTAGACGGAAACTGAAAGAATCCCGTCGTATATATGTATATATATATATATATATGTGTGTGTGTGTGTGTGTGTGTGTGTGTGTGTGTTTGCGTGTCTGTGTTTGTCCCCCTAGCATTGCTTGAAAACCGATGCTGTTGTGTTTATGTCCCCGTCACTTAGCGGTTCGGCAAAAAGACCAATAGAATAAGTACTAGGCTTACAAGGAATAAGTCCCGGGGTCGATTTGCT
>NC_068982.1:147226535-147228108 GCF_001194135.2 Octopus bimaculoides
TTACAAGGAATAAGTCCCGGGGTCGATTTGCTCGACTAAAGGCGGTGCTCCAGCATGGCCGCAGTCAAATGACTGAAACAAGTAAAAGACTAAAAAGAGTAAAGAGAGCATAATGATTTCTGTGTCAAGCAATAAGCAGATTTTGAAGTTGCATTCTCATAAGTATAAATGAAATGAATTATGTTCAACCGTTTTACGTTCAACAGATAATTTCAAACCTCACAGCACTTGCCCGTTTTTTTTCCAAACAATTGTTGTAGTTGATTCACAGAATCAATTGAAAGTGCCTCAATATACTGTAAACTGAGCTCTATCTAGCTTCATCTGGAGTGCGCAAGTTGATGAATTCTGTCGAGTAAGCTCCTTCCCATACATGTTCGTGAAAAAACAGGTAATACTAAGTAAGGATGAGCGTGAAAGTGAGAGTTCAGTGCTTCCCTAATGACCAGCTTGCGTTTACTCCGGTAACCAGTGGTTATCGTTGGCGTAGACCTCTACGTCGATAGGTAACTTACAAATCCCGTCTTCTTTGAAATACAGGATACTGTTATTCTGGTATTCCGTGGTTGCTTCGCCTTGGTCGGTATTACCAATGTGCCAATCAGTATTCTGTTGCAAGTCCTGCAGTTAAAGATCGCACTAAACCAAATTTTACCAACGTTGACTAAATTTCCCGTGTAATTTCATCAGTGAATACTCTGGCTGGATCTGGTCCAAATCAAGCTGAGTGTACATTGACACAAAAGCAAATAAATTATAACAGAGATGTGATGACTTCTTTCGCTGCCGTTTCTATAAACCCGGTTTCAATCGCTAATATGAATTTTCTAGGTTAGAGGAAGTAATCGATCCTCAGCAAATCACATTCATATGAAGCTTATCCTAAGATTAAAAAAGTAAATTTCGTACGTATTTTTAAATGAATTCCGATTGAAAGTTTGAATTATTTTGTGCTATTATACAGAATAGTGCTAAACGACCAAAAATAGCATTATAACGATATCAAATTTCTATCGTCATCAAAGTGTACTTATCTGAGAAATATATTTCCCAGCATCATAAACCTTACTTGAAAAACAAAAAGAATAAATAAAAAACAAAACAAAAAGAAAAGCGCAGCCATCTGTAAGCTGTTAAAAAGGGCAAAGAACTCTTTCAACCCATCTAATTGTCAGGAAGCAATGAGTATGTCGAGTGTTCACGGACGAAAATCACCAAAACATATCATTCGGCCTTAATTCTTGGCTTATATATCACCGACATTTAGCGTGATAGTTGGGAATATTTATGGCTGGAAGTGAGTTATGCTATAAACCATCAGCAACTTCTTTGAAACAGTGTACCAGTGATGAAGGGCTTATCGTATTGCCCGCTATCTCTGACTTACTCGATGATCTATTCTTGTCTCACATAGACAGCCTCTACATTACTCCCCGTATTACTTTAAATGTGTAGCTAACTTTTGCGTTAAACACTTAGTCTTTTTTTCCTGCTTCCTCTCTTTCTTTGTCTCCCTCTCTATAGATCTAGCTATCTCTCTCCCTCTCTCTCTAGAGGAGGAGGAGGAGGAGGA
>NC_068982.1:147235160-147236015 GCF_001194135.2 Octopus bimaculoides
TATATATATATATATATATGTATGTATATACTTACGCTCAATGAAAAGAAAGACCAAAACATGTAAAGATAAACAAGCATTCCATGAATGTCTTCCAGACTGTAATTATCTTCCATCTTTAAAAAAAAATTCAATAAATCTCAGGTTATCTTTCGAAAAAGGATGAAACAGTGCCAAACATAGTTACCAATGACCAGTAATTTTAAGAGTCTTTAGTAAAATTTCATAAATGTTAGATAAAAAAAGCTTGTACATGTTCACTCTATTGAGAAGTATAGATACAGCACAACTTTATTTTTAGTAGCAGTTCTTTCCGTGCCACGCCGTTTTTAATGCACTGCATGCATATGATTGATCCCCGGACTTATCCTTTGTAAGCATAGTGCTCATCCCCCCCCCCTTTACAGTTCTCTATCTGCCCCTCTCTCTCCCTCACTCTTCCTCTTTGAATCACTGGTTGCTCACAGGTGACCAGCGGCCATCTTTCATCTTCTAACTCGAATTTCTTTCTTTCTTCTCGTTCAGCTACAGGGATAGCACGCATTTTGCCTGTCTCCTGTCAAAGGTTGTTTCTCCAATGTTCAGCACTTCACCACGTTATAGCTTAACAGCCCTTACCGTTTATTTTCACTGACCTGTTTTTGTTACCAAATTTGACCCTCCGCAAATCCCAAGTTTTATTTAATTTGCTTGGCGGGAGCAACTGTTTTGACGAAGATGCATCTTGTCCTAATGCTCGAAACGGGGAGTAGATAAAACAGTGGACAACTGATGAAGGGATTGTTCTTTATGTTGCCTGGAACTTTTCAGCATCCCATTGTATGTGTGTGTGTATATATGTATATATATATATAT
>NC_068982.1:147236100-147241840 GCF_001194135.2 Octopus bimaculoides
GTGTTGGTGGTGACGTCGGTGGTGACGTCGTATGGTTTAGACATTTTGACATCTGTTTTTATATATATATATATGTATGTATGTATGTATGTATGTATGTGTGTATGTATGCATGTATGTATGTATGTCTGTATGTATAGACACACACAAACACCGACACACATAGTAATGCCTCGTTATACAAGTTAATTTGTACCCGGAAACCGCTCGTAAACCGAAAACTTGTAAAGCAGAGCAATAATTTCCCATAGTAGCAATGTTAAAAATTGTAATTCGTTCCCAGAAAAATATCTTATTTCTAAAATTTATAATATTCCTAAATAAATGGCAATAAAACAACAGCAGAATGTAAAGAATATTTTATGTAAGGTAAGAAGCATATCAAGATCACTTATAATAACAAAAAAATATTATTATAATCATTTTGTGAATGACTTTGACTCGCTCTAGACTCGCGCACATCACTTGTATACGCGATCGCCGATTCACAAGCACTCGTAGACGTACTTATAGATTTATTTAAAAAAAACATGTCTAGATCTGTTTGCTTAGAAAGAACTTATTTCGATCTCTATAAATTTCTCGGCAATACGCAGAAGGATTTGTTATGGTAGTAGAAATTTTATAGTTCGTTGAAAATTTGGATCTTGTGCTTAAAAATAAAGCTTGTAAACCCGGGGTCTCATAAAGTTAGGTATTACTATATATATATATATATATATATATATATATATATATATATATATATAACGCGACTCTCTCTATCTCTCTCTCTCTCTCTCTCTCCCTCACTCTCTCTCTCTCTATCTCTAAATCTATCTCCCCCTCTCATTCTTCCCTCTACTGTTCTTCGCCTCTCCCTGTCACTACTATCTCTCTCTCTCTATCTCTCGCTGCTCGTCCTTCGCCTCTCAATGTTACTACTACTATCTCTCTCCCTCTCTACCTCCTGTTGCTCATTTTCGTTCTTAGACTCCTCAAGCTCGCACGTACTTCTTTGCTCCTCCAGTTCGTGCCTCACAGCGTTCAATACATACACACTTCCCGTCTGGCTGTACAGCCTTTTTGTTTGTTTATTTCACCGTTTCGTTTTCCTGTCTTGTTTTCCGTCCGCCACTACCCTCCATGAAAACAATTTAATTTGTGTTCGTGGGAAGAACCATTTTAACGATGCGTACTGCCTTAATTCTTCGAAACGGCGGGGTTTTAATGGTGGCAGCTGATGAAGGGGTTGTTTCTATGTGTCCTGCTTGTTTGTTGCACCTTGTTTACCATTTTGTCCATATTTTTTTGCCACGTCATGCACCCAGTTATGTATCTATATGTACATGTGGATGAAGGTATATACATACATGTACATATATATGCATATACTCATATATTGTTTATATACATATACTTCAGAGAAAAACACTCGAATATATAGTATAATAAGAAACTATCTAAGTGACAAGGGAGAAAGAAAGGAAGTTCATTATCAATTTTCTCGTTAACTTGTCTTTTATATAATCACTTACATGATTTAACTTCGGACAATGTAACCTTCATATAATTAACAATAATGTGCCTTAACAATGTACCTTCATATAATTAAGGTATTTTCAGCCTGACGAGTAGCTAACTGAGTACCTTTCGTTGAGTAATTATTACAACAGAGGATCTGCTAGCTAGGAAATATATGTTACCTGGATCTCACTTGCTCCACTCCCTCAATTTGTATAATTATATATATATAATTTTTATATTTAGGGTGGGTCATTACGTCTATGATAATAAACACACGCATTGGTTCAGGTTCCCTCCTTATTGTTAGTCATTTGTTTTGTTACTTAACCAACTAACTCATCTATCATTTGTTTAATTCGTTAAACAATCAATCAGTTGTTTGCCAATGTCCTTGCATCACTGTTCGCGACCTCATCATTGACATGCTTCCTCGGGTCTGTTTTGAGTCTTTCTTCTTGTATTTCGTTGAATTCGTAAACGCGCACAAGATCTCATATGAATACAAGTTCTATCCAAAAGAAATTGAACTTTTTATACAGCGCACAAAATATCCAACAAAATGTGCTTGCGAATGATGTGGCGTGTATGAGAAACCTCGACTTTCAGCCCAATTGTAACCACAGCAGGCCGCTACATTTACACATCGAGTAATATGTACACTTGGCGATTTATCGCAAGATGTATACTAAGAGATTTCGAATTACTATGCCTTTTTGTGAAATGCTGTTTGAAGTTTCGAAAACATTTACGAAGTTTTTTTTAAAGCTGCAACAGGCTATAGAAAGGATTGTTTTAGCAGTGTGCACTGTCACGTGTTATAATTGTTTAAAATCAAGGTGAACATCCACTGAACTCGAAAGCAAATCTGGGCGACCTTTCACCAGATTGGAATGCGAAAGAGCACCAATTCCGTGATAAAAATTTCTGGCCACATACCTTTATAAGGATTAATTGAAGTTGTCTTGTTTACCTCAAAATTTCTCCTTCGTTTACTGACAATTGAACACGAAAAAAGAGTCATAATGACTTTGAATTTTCGAATATTGATGGACGTTTTTCTAAAATGTAATAACAAGTGACGTGAGCGGGGTGGTAGCTTCTCAGACGAAAAAAACCCCCCCGCAGTTGTCACACTATGTAGGATAATCGTCACAGCGACAAGAAAAAGCCCGCTAGGTGCAGAAGTAATGTTGGTCATCTCTTTTGACTAGAAGGGTGTCATCTACAATGATTTGTTTTACATGGTCAGATAAACAATACACAATTTTATTTGAATGTTCTGAGAAATTTGAGAGCAGTAATAGAAAAGAAAATGGCTGAGGCACAGACAACGCACCTGCTCACACGACAATTCTTTATCTATGTATTTTTGACTCTCATTTCCACTCATAATACATACAGTCCAGAGTTAGTTTCTTCGGACATTGCTTTGTTCTAAAATTTGAAATCCTCCTGGCTTTATCACCCATGTTAGACAATAGAACAAATCAGAAAACATTCGCTACGAAAAGTGTGCAATACACCTGAAAATGCATTTCAAAATATGAAAATAATATTAAAACTTAAGAATGGAATAAGCAATTTTGAAGGAGACTAGCCTGTTTAACTCGTAAGTAAATGTATAACTCAGTTACTTTCTGAAGAAAATTCGTAGAGTGGAGAAATTAAATAGAAAAGTGTGAACTTATAACGATCTTATCTATTCTATGAAGCTTTCGAACGGACGTAGGTGAACAATTAGTGGCTACAGCTTGGTATTATCTAGAAGGACAATCAAAATGCAACTGAAATCATTCCATAATGTTTGTATAGCAATAGTAATCTATCGACGTCCGAAACATTGCCCACTTGATCTGATAAATATAATAGCTTAATTTCCCTCAAACTACAAAGTAACAACGGATCATTGTATAATGTAGCCCAAGATACAATACCTAAAAACGAAACGGAGTGATCATGACTCGTAATTTGTTGGATGAAATATGATGGTAACTACAACAATAGAGGAACAAAGAATTATAACAAAATCATTTAGTCTACTAATATCTATCAATTGCTTCATATTCGTCACTACACAAACTCATAATCACGCATGCACACATGAAGACACGCTCATAATTCAGACTTGCACACATACATACACAAATAAAGCATCTCTATGTATGCATTTGCAATAAGGATAATAATTATATTTTATGCTTTTATGAATATATACGCCTACGTGCTAGCTTGCAATGCCATTATGAAAGAAAATGAAAACGACGTTAGAAACTTAAGAGTAGTACAAATGAAAACAATTCTATATTTCAATTATCACAGAAATGATTCAATGATCTATAAATCAAAAGCATGTCGCTAGAAGTTATCGATTAAAACATCAATATCAAATGATTATGCGAGACCAAACATTGTTCTACTGGCCAGCAAGAATAGCCATCGAAATGTAGCAGAAATCATAGATTAGCAAGTTAATGTCTATAGAAAAGTTAATGAGAAGCATGTAAATTTTATAAAGAAATTATTGACAGATATTTTGTCTGAAGTTTCTGTGCCATTCTCCTTTGTTTCAAGACGCCTTAATACCTATTTTAAAAAGTGTAGTTTCAAAATTACGGAACAATGTTGGTTAAATTTCACAATGTAAGTTCATTCTGTTGGTTTGATTTTGAAATTACTATTTTATTCTTTTTCTTGTTTTAGGACTTCAATTTACTTATTTGCCATCGCCTACGATGAATTAAACCCCAGGCTCTCAATTCTTGATTAGTATTTAATTTAATCGATCACAGAAAGTTGAAAAACACAGTTGATTTGGACAGAATTTTAAAATGAGAACGTTACAAGGTGCAATGCACTCCGAAGTCTTCAATCCACCAGCCTAAAGCTGAAAAATCCTGCTAGAATCCGCCCCAACGCCTCTTAATCACTCTAGCATGCTCTCACCACTACATGATTACTATGTCTTCAATTATACGATTGCGCCCAAAAGTTATGTTTCTTGCTTCTAATTGTAGTCTATATCACAAAAACATCTTCATATGTATACAAAGCGGTATTAGATCCAGTTTATAAATATAGATATTTGCTGGTCATGAATATTAAAAGTGAGTGACAAATATGTGTTATAAAGGTCTTACCTTTCACATAGGCATGAATAGCAGAAGTGGGAAGAGAAATGTGAAAGAGAAAAAACAGAAAAGGAAACAGACTGAAAAGGTAAAATAGCAGGAACAAAGGTAACGGTTTGCTACTCTGATTAGGCTATCACATGTTAGACAATTAAAGTTGTAAGAAGACAGATCAGAGCACAGTAAGTAGTACAGTAACAAAGATGGGTCTAGTACAAGAACTCGGAGGAGGATTAATATAGGAACTTGGAGAGAAGACCACGAAAATTCGACTCCTTTGCTCCCAAAAATAGGGGAAAAGGAGATGAGTGATATAATGAAAACCCTTATGCAACTGAGCAGTAGAAATGAGCAGAGACTATTGTAGAAGCGATATCACAGACAAAAGCAGAAGGAAATAGGAGAAAATCATATCTGTAAACAAGTGGTTGAGCAAGATTGTGAGTGAAATGAACGTAAATCTTTGTCAGACCATTGAAAAGTTTTCTTTTCACAGTCTAACATGTCTGTCTAAGCAACAAGCAGTAGCAGCACCGTCCCAGATATGTTAGCAAATACTCCACAAGTATAACATGTACCCAGTGCGAAATATGAAACTTAAATTTGATAATCAAGTATTTAAGTGTGGCAATAGTGCCTCTAAAGTGTAATAACATCAAGATATATGGCATATGATAAGAGGTCTTTGGGTACATTAATGTTTCTACGATTTTTCCACTTTTTATATTTGCTTTCTTTTTTCTTAACTTTCACGAACATTTATGAGTTTATGTATAGTTTACCTTATATGTGCGTTCGTATGTGTGTGTACGTGCATGTGTGTGAATGAGTGTATTGGGAAACAAGCGAAAGACAAAATAGAAAAGTAAGGGTTAGAAACACACGCATAAACACCTCTACATACACACATTCAGGCATATCTCTCATTCACACATTCACATACCCTCGCATATATACATATACATGTATGTATGTATGTATGTATGTACGTTTGTATATAAATGTATATATATATATATATATATATATAAATACAGGCATGAATACAGGTACGTACGTACATATATAAATATATATATATATATATATATATATATATATATATA
>NC_068982.1:147242865-147250940 GCF_001194135.2 Octopus bimaculoides
GTTAACCTTATTACAAATGCATAAATACTGAAGCTATTAGGTATATACATGGCAAGACACACACATACCAAACACAAGTGTGCACGCTCACCGTCTCCCTCCTTCCTTCTCTCTCTCTCTCACACACACACACACACACACACACACACACACACACACACACACACACACACACAGAGGATGACCGCTCAAAATTCCCACTGTGATTACTCAGACTACACCGTATATTCTTTCAAAAATCTGAGACATGTTGTTAATATTGAACTGCTTCCAAATATATAAGCCCCAATACATATATTGTATAATCTTTTTCTTTTATGTACCTAAATACATACATTTGATGAGCCTTACTTCGCTAAAATTTACCACCAAATAGCAGAGATTTGAAAAAAGCATTATAACATGTTGCGCCATATTTGTGGTCTTGTTTGTGTCAGCCACGATCCGAATACTAGAAGAGTGGGAATATCTGTTTAGAGGATCACAATCTGATGGCAATACGAGGTATCCAGTGTGCAGGACTTTCATCAATGACATAAAAGTCACGCCATTAATATAAGGGATATGGTGGACCCTCAGCTAGCTTTAAAATGATGGCCGCTGAGATAGCATGTCGTTATGAAATTCAGATCAAAAAAATCTGAGAGGTTAATGATCCTGAAAGGAGAATTTACCAATAATAGCATCAGCATTCAATGGTCTGCAGTTTCTACAATTCTGGATGAAAAGAATCAAGTGGATTGAAAGGAGTTACAAATATATCCTGAAATATCAAATACACTATGCCCTGCCTAAACAACTGCTCCAGGACAGTTGGAAGGTTAGATTTTGGTGCTTCCTGTACAGTAACATACTCAGATTGCATTAACAGTTCTTGCTTTATATAGAGATTATGCAGTAAATTCTTTCGAAGGTGGCTGGGTGTTTACCAAAATTTCCATTCAGTAAACCTATACAATAAAACATCCCAATTCTGTTTACCAGTTTCATCCGTATCGGAAGAGCTCAAGATCATTTAGGTAAAAGCAGTTGGAGCATTGTTACTGAGGATGAGACATACAAGACTATACAGAACAGCAGGAAGTGGCAGCTCCAGAGAGCTTTGCAGGAATCGGAAACATATTGGAAGAACCAGAAAATTGTTGAACAAGTCTTTCAGAGTTCTCAATTTGGCAACTACAGCACAAAAGGATAGGAAAAATTTAATGCTTGGGACAAAAGAGAGCTCATAGGGCAGAGGAAAATCTCCATGTAAAAGTGAAATTACTTGCCTGCGAGTGTAGAAGAGTATGTTTGTCTGGAAGTTCTAGGAATGTATTTTTTTTCTCTTTGGCTTTGTTTTCATCGAATATTTAAAGTTTGAAATGAAGAGAAAATACAGAAACGAGAGGGTGATGCTCTGCTCAATTGAATTTATTGCATTGAAAAGTAAGCAAAAGGGTAAGAGCGGACAAGGCTGAGGAGAGCGGACAAAGCTGCGTTCAAGATGACCTTAGAATTTTAGGATCATTTCTCACATTTTTCCGGAACAAACCTTACCCATAGATAACATACGTGTAAATCAAGCACTTAAATAATGCGCCCTCAAATCAAACAAATACAATATTATGTGTGTGTGTGTGCATACATACACACATGCATACATACATGTATACATACATACGTATTTGCATGCATAAATACATATATGTAAGCGTGTGTGTATGTATATCTATATGAACATATATATGCATCTATATGTATATATGACTATATGTATGAGTGTGTATCAAGTTACGAATTATGTTCGAAATAGAAATGCTTATGCAATATCGGATATACGTTCGATCAGCTATTGTTGGTAGTTCTATATAACTAATTAAAAATTAAGTATAACTATGACAAAAAGTCTAAAAGAAATGAAGAAAAAAGGGAAATCCAAAATGAAAACACGCACACACGTATACACACGCATACACACGCATACACACACATACATACATGTTAAAATACACATACGCACATACGAAGACACATATACACATATATAGAGAGAGTGTGTGTGTCTGTATATATACGTGGTGAGGAAATGTAAAAAGGGAAAGTTGCTTGGGCGAGAGAAAGACAAAGAACCATAGAATGAGAAAAGGAGTGGGGCCCAAATGTGTGATATAGCTGTTGTCAGACTTGTTGATGTATTCCTTCTTTATTTAGACAGAGGATTGAGTACATGTCTTAATAGGTCAGAAGTTTTACTTAATGTTTTAGTAATGTACTTGAAGCTAAAGGTGCATGCTAAGGTCATATGTCAGAAGGTCAAGAGATCGCAGTTCCTCATTGAAGAATGCTGACAGAAAGAAAGAGAGAAAGAGAGAGCGCGGGAGTATGTGTGAGAGAGAGAGAGAGAGACTTTCATGATGCCTCGGGATAACCAAAAAGAGATTTGAAAAGATATGTAAGATGATGCCGTCACAGGTTGTATACTGCCGACGGTAGTGAAATCCTCGTATTAGTAGCAAGGGAGGAGGTGAGAAGAATCGTTGACAAGTCTTCTGCTTACTTTATTACATTCAATGGTCTCACTTTAATTTATGCAAACCTCTCAAACACTGTGTTGCAACATACATACAGATGAACTGAGCATGTTTTCCCCAATCTCATCTCCCTCTTTCTTTCTCTCTCTCTCTCTCTCTCTCTCTCTCTCTCGCGTTTTATATTTCTCTCTCCCCTTCTCTCTGTCTCTGTCTCTGTCTCTCTCTGTCTCTGCCTGTCTGTCTGTCTGTCTCTCTCTCTCTCTCTCTCTCTCTCTCTCTCTCTCTCTATATATATATATATATATATATATATATATATATATATATATATATATATATATCGTTATATAGATAAATGTGTGTGTATATATGTGTATGTGCATGTATGTATGTATGTATATATGTATACAATACTAATTGTCCGCACAAGTAGCAGTATAAAGGAAATAGAAGTTGAGAATGTAATGAGAGTGTATGAGAAAGTTCTTTATATTAAGAATTATTAATTGATTTTCATACTTATATGACTTTTCAAAAGTGTAAGATTTAAGGTACGTGGAACAGTGTGGCAAACAAAATGTTGTTCTAGAATTTCTTTATTCTTTTTATAAAAATGAAAGAATTTTTGCACGTCAGCCGGTAATGTTATTGTTTACTACAGAGCTCCACATCCCTGAAATCTGAAGCTTTCGAAAATCATTCAAAAGTGAAACCAATTACATTTATTAATATTAATATTACTAGATCATCCTATACAGAATCACTGCTTTTTCACTCCTCTTCCTTCCAATATAAATCCACATGCAGGCAAGAGAATATATTATTACCAATACGCCTGGTGTTAAAACACCTGGAAGTCATAGAGATAACTCGCACCCGGTACCGTTACAGGTGGGGTAGACATTAATGTTTCGTCATTTTCGTGACTTGTAAATACCACACACTCGATACGAGGCCAGATGCAAGCTGAGTCATTGTCTATGTTTATATGTAAGATGGTGTAAGAAACGTGTGCTGGAATGTCCCAATGTTTCGTACCACGGAAAAATTCAAATATGAATGAGAAGCAGCCGAAAGATATAAACAATATCGAACACACATACACAAGCTATGTTATTTGTCAGTTCATAGGTAGGCTGCGATTTATAGGCATACGAGAATATATCTTAATCAGTTCGTCCGGTGTTAAGTCATCTTCAAGTCATAGACAAGCGATATAACTCGCATCTGCTCCCATTACAGAAGCACTTGTCAATATCCCTTGCCACGTTTGTCTATGATTTCCATTTGTTTGAATACCAGGCGAATTGATAAGAATCTATTTTCTTAGGACTATAAATCGAAGCCTTCTCAAGAACACTGGCAAAACACATACCTTGTGTATATGTTATATATAAATATATATACATATAGACATATTTCTAAAATCTTAGGAAATGATAAATATTCCAGGTTATCAGGACATTTTCTATTTTACACTTTATTAATGCAATGCAAACAGTATCATTTATAATATTATTGCAAATTTTGGATTTGGAGTTCTATTGGTAAAATCCCAAATTTGTAATAATATATGTATATATATATATATATATATATATATATATATATATAGATAGATAGATAGATAGATAGATAGATAGATAGATAGATAGATAGATAGATAGATAGATAGATAGATAAATATGGTTGGGGAGGAGCAAACAGTAAATCATATTGTGCCTGGTTACCTAGTCCTGGCGAAAAAGGAATACATCTATAGACATGAATGTTGGGACTTAAATACGCTGGAAGCTGCGGCAGCTTTCCGGAACGACAACAAGAAAAAAACATGGAATAAGCATATTCCAGGTCTCGAAAAAGGACAAAGCAATCATACTCTGGGATATGCCAATACACACAGAGAGATCAAGGTTAAAATGTCAGATATTGTTATCAGGGCGCAGCAAGAAAAAGGTTGCCTCCTAAATGAAATATTAGTCCCAGCAGATGACAATATATCTGAAAGACATAGAGAAATTCTCAAAATACAAAAGACAAAGATCTAGAAACAGAGAGAACCTGAATGTGAGGCATGTGGACAGAAATAATCCCTATAATAATATGTACATTAGGCATGACTAAAAAGAAAATACGGACAAATATATGGAAACATCAGGAAGTAAGAATATATATATGACATACTGAAAACAGCATTTCCTAACACCGCACATTTCTATGCAAAGAACTTGCAATACAGTCACAATAACAACACTGAAACAAACCACAGCACACACCCAAGGTACATAGAGCTGCGCTCTGTAGTAAAATGAGAGCACGTAACAAAACAGAACTAATGAATGACATTAGTTTACAATTTTAGCAGAAGGTTAGCAATCTCGGAGTGGGGGGGGGAGTCAAGTGCATTGGCCCCAGTGTTCAACTGGTATTTACTTCATCGAGACTTCAATAGGAGAATCACAAAGCCGACCTAGGCGGAATTTAAACTCATAACGTAAAGTTTTAAGAAATACTACTTAGTGAATATGCAAATAAGGCTCCTATTCCATTATGCTAGCTACAATCTAATGATGCTTACTGGTGAATCAGCTTTGGGGGGTTGCACCGAGTTGTACCAATATAATGTAGGATAAATATAGTAATAATAACAATAATCATTGGATTGGATTTATAAATACCTTACTGCGTCGCTTCGCGCGTTTCCACAAATCACATGTCTCTTAAGATCACAGTCCGTATTCCTGAGATGATTAAGTGTAGTCCGTAGTATCCGTGAGTATCCAATGCCACTGATACAACGGACTACACTGTAATCATCCCAGGAATACGGACTGTGATCTAAAGAGACAAGTGATATGTGGAAGCGCGCGTAGCGCTGCATTAGGATAGATAGGGGCAGAGAGTGGTACATATAACGCTCGAAAATACTTCATATAGCTTGCGCAAGGAACACATAAAAACGTTTTTTATCCTGGAAAAAGGTGAAGAACTTCTCTGAGGGGCAGGAGCTTATAAAAGACGTATGAAATGTAATCGTTGCCTCTCAGAGAAGTTCATCTTGTTCCAGCATAAAAAGGCTTTGAACCAGAGAAGCAAGCTCTTAAATTTCTGCAGGGACGCCACAGAATTTAAAATGTCAACCGACGAAATACAGTATGGGTAAAATGTTTTGACTTACGAATTTTTTTTTTTTTTTTCTGACTGTCGCATTTGAATTTGGCTTTACACGGTATAGTTATTTTGCATCGCAACGCTAATGTATATTGCGACTTTATTTTTTTGAAAGCCTTCGACTGTTCTATAAATTTAATTTTAAGCTTCTCCGAGGTTTATTGTTATTTTTATTATTTTTATCACGTATTTTACTCACGTATTTAATTATGTTACATCAAATAAATATAGTTTCTTATTTTAGATTTTAATACTATTCACATATATACGTTATGGTGTAGATATGTCTCTATATATTTATGTGTATGTATGTATTGTAGATATGTATATATATATATGTATCTATATGCATGTATGTGTGTGTACGTATACATATGCGTGTGTATATATATATGTGTATGTATGTATGTATGTATACGTATATATGCATACATATATAAAAGTGTATGTAAATGTGTGTATAATTTTATATACGTGAGCATGTATTTGCGTATGTATTTTTGTATACTTGATTGCGTATCAATATGAGTGCATATTTATATATATATTTATACTTATGTAGATATACATGTAATTTTATGTGTAGGGTTTTATGTGTCCGTTTTTATCAGATGATTTTATACCGAATTTTGTTCAATGCATGCAACCGGTATTGTAAAGACCGTTAGTTGAAAGGACCAATGAAACAAAACCATTTTCAAATGTGTATCCATTAAACTAATTGTATACGTTTGCTTATCTCCTTATTTTTGTTCCATTCTAAACAAAACTGTCCGACGAACGGGAAGGCGAAACTCTGAGTATATATGTATATGTGTGTGTGTATATATATACGTACATAGCCATATATATATATATATATATATATATATATATATATATATATATGTACATATGTATATATATATATTTATATATCCACACACACACACACAAACGTCCATATATACATGCATATACATCTATATACATATATATACATATATATCTATATATACATACATAAATACATACATGCATATATACAGACAAACAGACAGACAGATAGATAGATAGATAGATAGATAAATAATTTTAACTGTGCATTCATGTGAAGAATGGAGCCTATTCACGCAGACCTACACACAGATACACCGACGATACACACACGCACGCACACGCACGCACATGAACGCACACGCGCACAAATACTAGTACACACGGGCTCACACACAAAATCTCACGCACGTACGCATGAACTCACGCACACATAAACTTGTGTTTCCCTGGAACTATATATGTAAAACTGAGTTGTGCGAAGATGTCTGCTATTTTAATGAATATGATTATAAGTTTATTTAAATGTGTATGTTGTAACAATTATTTCAATGTTTTGCACTAAATGAATTAAGTATCTATGATTGTTATCTTCATCTTCTTTCAATTTATGCATTTATTTGTTGTATCTAAAAGAGTGAAAAGACAAGTATAGCCTGTGATATTTTAAATGCATTAAATCTTATTCAGTAAAAAGGACCCTCGAGTTTCTCTTAGATGTTGTTCCCCCTTGTTTGTTATTTCTCCCTCACTCTTTCTACAACTCTCTCTTCTTCTCTCACTCTCCTCTCACACACACACACACTTCATTCGACTCTTTAAAAGGACACTTATGGTCCAAATGCTCTTGACATTGTGGTTTGTCGTGCACTGTTCTTTGTATAATAACAGCGCCGGCCTTCTACAGCCAAGTGCTGTGTTTACAAAAGACTCTTTAGGACAAGGGCGGTGATTCTGTATAGTTGACACATCCGACTAATAAACTACGAGAACCCCCCCACCATTGTACAAGCCTCCCTTTAACGTAACACAGAAACATATTTTTCTGTTTTTTTTTTATTTTTCTTTAATTTATTTATTTATTTATCTTTTGGAAATAGTGTTTTAAAAATATATAGATGAGTAGGATAAAAGAAGATGAAGAAAGGGAAACGTGTGATCGTAGAAAAAGAGGATAGAATGATAGAAAATTTAAGATTAATGAAAAACATAAAAGAAGCGTAGTATATCACTTGTATGTCTATATATCTTGTGCGTGTGTTTATGTGTAAATGTGTATATATATATATATATATATGTATATATATATATATATATATATGTGTGTGTGTGTGTGTGTGTGTCTGTGTGTGTCTGTGTGTGTGTGTGTGCTTGTCTCTCCATCGTCGCTTAACAACCGATGTTGGTGTGTTTATGTCTCCGTAACTTAGCGGTTCGGCAAAAGACCGACAGAATAAGTACTAGGCTTACAAAGAATAAGTCCTGGAATCGACATGTTCGACTAAAGAGGCGGTGTTCCAGCATGACCGCAGTCAAGTAACTGAAACAAATAAAAGAATAAAAGAATATATATAT
>NC_068982.1:147250952-147251558 GCF_001194135.2 Octopus bimaculoides
AAAAGATAATAAGAGTGACAAACTACAGAAGGCTTGTGTTACATGGTTAAAGTATATATTCAAATTATGTCAGAAAAATGTTATAAATTTTTTTTGGGTATATAAACATTTTATAACATTTTATAACATTTTTCTGACATAATTTAAATATATACTTTGACCATGTAACACAAGCCTTCTGTAGTTTTTTCAATCTTATTATCTTTTATACATCCAACCACGTGCTTTCACATATATATATACATATATCTATATATATGTGGATATATTTATATAGTAGGACTATACCTCTTCATATGTTTAAATATATTTTTCATATATTTTTATAGATTTTCATAATCTGACGAACATATATTTTTAATATTTTTGGTGTGTCTGTAATATTGAAATTTTTAGTATTGTCTGGGTATTGAGCTTTCTAATTAGATACATTAAATATATTTTATTTCCTCCTTTTGGTTTGGTTTATATTCTATGTTTTCGAATTGTTGAACCTGCCTGATTTCTCATCTTTATTTAGAAACATATTTATATGTGTATATATATGTTTATGTAAGTATGTATGTATGTATGTATGTATGTATGTATATATATATATATATATAT
>NC_068982.1:147252499-147253138 GCF_001194135.2 Octopus bimaculoides
CAGAGCGTATCACGATCTACCAAATACTTCTTTGGCTGTCTGGTTGAATACGTTATCGAAGTTTTTCCATTTCCGTTCTACGTCAATATCTTCTGGAATCGTTTCAAGCAAGGCAAATTTATTCTTTAGTTCCATAATGAACCCACTGTTGATACGTTGATACACATTTCGACATTTGACATGTGGCACTCAGATGCACCTGTACAGGCAATGCCGATTTGATGGAAGGAGGGAGCTATTGCCTACACAAACATTTGTTCACTATAAATAAATCATGTGTGTGGTTGTTCGGTAAAAAAATGTCGAACCATCATACGTCGTCTAATGACAGGAGAATCCATTATTATTATATATATATATATATATATATATGGGATGTAGTCGCAAGAGACGGAGTACGGTTTTTTGTTGTTTCTTTCCTGGTGAAGAAGCATTGTAGATGCAGCAGGAACAAAACTTCATTCATCCATGCAAGCATATCCTCCGCTCCTACACTACATTCATGTGTACAACCATCGACGAATCCACATTTGATTAATTGTCATTATCAAATTTCAGTGTCTTATATGTATACATGTATGCATTTATCATTGTTTGCACACACACACAGACACACACACACACACACACACACACACA
>NC_068982.1:147253194-147254853 GCF_001194135.2 Octopus bimaculoides
ATATATATATATATATACACACATATATATGTCTGTAAGCATATATACAGGCTTGTATTCGTAAATGCTAGATGACAAAGGATGAAAACTCAAACTTCTCAAATTATGATGAGGGTAACAGTGATGGTGGAAAAGATAAACGGTTCACACTTAGAACTCTGAACGACGGGAGTTCTTCAATATAATGCTTTGCACTTTCAAGTACAGTTTGCACTGCTACTAAGGTTTGCGAATTTTCAGTACTTTTCAACTCATGTCGTAATGTGAGGCGTTTTCCTTTAAATTATCATACATGTCTTGCCAGGGTTGTAACATTACGTCTTCCTTTGATGTTCAAGGAGGACTTGTGGTAGTGAGACCTGGTTATGAAAAGGCCGTCCGTTGCACTTATTTATTTCTGTATTTTCGTCATTCAAATGAGATTCTTCAACACTCCCTGTGCCTCGTATTGCCAGTTTTAGTATTATGTTGCTCATTCATTGTTGACCTCTGAGTTAAGTTTGGGCGTATTTGCTTATATTTTGTTTATGCTAGGTGCAGCACTAAAAGAGGCCCTCAAAATATACATATTAAAGATTTCTCAGTAACTATATGTCTGTGGTAAATAATTATCATGCCTACACAAGTTTGTTATCATACGAAAAAATAGGAGTGTAAACTATATAACCTCACGGTGGCATTTTCTCTCTTGCTTTGGTTAGGATCAGGCATGTAACCAAGCTTATCTTTCATATCACTGGCAACCAAGGCCTCATTCTAAGACTGGGCCGCGGCGTCAAAGATTTCCTTGTCCTAAGATAGATTGAGACTCTCCTTCTGAACTGACTTCACCAGGATCCCAAAATCTATGGCTGGATGGCAGAAAGATTTATTAACATGTCATACTCATATTTGGTTTACGTAAAATAATCTACGTGCCAGAGTCTCGGTTAAATTCACTCTCCTTCACTTTACTCCGATGGACTGGCTACGCCGACTTTTCTTCATTTCATTTTGGTCTCTTCTGTGTGCTTTCATTCACGAATTTCGGTCCGGTTTTTACAAAATATCAAAACACATCCACCAGACCTGATGCATTCAGGTCGCTATTGACAAAGATCCCAAGCCTAACTATTCCATACAGCCACTTCTAATGAATGGTGGATTTGTTTCCTCTCTGCTATGAAACCATTTGCTTATTTGGGTATCAAGAGCTATAATGTTGTATAAACGATAAAAATAATAACATACTAGTCTGTTACTTATATATGACTGCCTGCTTCATTTCTGGCTCACAAAATTTCCGGTCAACTATATGTATATGCATACATACATGCATACATACATACATACATGTATGCTTAAATACATATGTATGCACTCACATACACACACATACAACGCTCATCTATATGCATATATAGATGCACACACACACACACACACACACACACATATGCTTTGCGTATATATATATATGTGTGTGTGTGTGTGTATAAGTACGTATGTATATTTATCTATGTATATATGTACATACATACATATATTTTTTATACTGAGTGTGTGTAAACACACATATTGTATATCTATATATATAGTGCGTGTGGGTGTGTAGGTGTGGGTTGGTGTGTGTGTGTGTGGTGTGTGTGTGTGTGTGTGTGTGTGGTGTGTGTGTGTGTG
>NC_068982.1:147254863-147259191 GCF_001194135.2 Octopus bimaculoides
GGGGGGGGGGTGCGCGCGTGCGCTCGCTCACACTTTGTATGTAATGATGGTAATGATCTGACGTTACTTCCCGACAGATGGTTTTAAATATGGTTAGATATCCGAGCAGATTTGGCTGACCGAGCCGTGTATTGTAGCGTTGTTACTTTAGCCACACCTGAAACATTAGTGGTAAGTAGCAGGGGTCCCCAGCAACTCCATTGTAAAACATGGCTGTCTGTTATGTTACCGACAAATCGGGCACCCTGCAATGTGCAACTTTTGCTCTATAGTGGTAAAGGGAGAAACAGAAAAAGGAGATAGTCAGGAAAAAAAAAGGAGATAGAAAGAGAGAGACAGAGTTAAAGAGAAGCATGTAGAAAGAGTGATGCCGAAGAAAAGAAAAAGAAAGACAGTATAATGGAAAGAAAAGGCAAAACTTTCAAAAGTATAATATATACAGACATGACATACACGCAGACATATACGAAAATTACTCACAAAAAGCTAGCAAGAGTGACAACAATAGCAACAGCAACAATATTAGCAACAAACACTCACAGACATACATAAAACGAACAGCTTATACACTACTGAGAATAACAATAACAGCTATATATATTTGGGGTGTAGGAAACTTGAGGACGGCTCATAGTCACGTTGGTCTTTTGTGGATAAAATAACCAGCACTCAACATGCACTCAACTTCTACATTTATTGTTTTTGCCATACTTTCTTGGAAAAAAAAAAAAAGCACCGTTCTTTTGCCAACAGGCATTGTGTTTGCGTTATCTGCACAACAGAAACCATATTAATAGGCCTGTGTTGGCCTACTTGCTCCCGTGTGTCTTGTTAAATTTAGTGCTGTTATTTTTATTTATATATTTATTTCATTCACATTTTTATTTTTCCCCTGCTTTATTTAGACGCTTTATTTCGATGTATTTTTCTTATTATTTCTCTATTAATGAATTTATGTATTTGAACAGTGGTGGCGATTTACGTCCCATTACTCTTATGAGTTCAGATACCTCTGAGATCAAATTTACCTTGTATTTTCTGTGTAGCTCGATGAAATATAGTAACAGTCAAGTCCATGGTCGATTTCAATGACTAAACCCTTCATTGAAATTATTACTATCATTATTGATAATAAAGCGAAGGCGGCGAGCTGGCAGAATTGTTAGCACGCCGGGCGAAATGCTTAGCGGTATTTCGTCTGTCTTTACGTTCTGAGTTCAAATTCCGCCGAGATCGACTTTGCCTTTCATCCTTTCGTGGTGGATAAATTAAGTACTGGTTGTGTACTGGGGCCGATCTAATCGACTGGCCCGGTCGCCCAAATTTACGGATCTTGTGCCTAGAGAAAAAAAATCGTTAGCACGCCGGGCAGAATGCTTGACAGCATTTCGTCTGTTTTTAGTTCTGGGTTCAAATTCCACCGAGGTCGACTTTGCCTTGCATCCTTTGAAACCATTTCTATTATTGTCATTGTTTCTGTTGTTGTTGTTGTTGTAATGGTTCGATGGTATCAGCTAACCCATCTCTTGAAAACTATAATTACGTATGCTTAGATTAACATGTTGGCTCCCTAGCCTCATTTTACGTTTTATCCCAGGATCCCAATTCGATATCTTAATTAATTTTGACATGAGCAGTGTAATACTTTTGCACTATACCATATGTGAGGCTAGAATCACATAGGTAGAATTAGGGACCCACCTCCTACCGGATGGGTCGTGTGGAAATGCATATCACATCTTAGATATCACACGACTTGCCCGTGGGTCGTGTGCAAATTTGGAGATATAACTATTACATGCATACTGATTCTTTTTTCTTTCTTTTCAGGTTATTAATAGTCTATAATTTCCAAATTAGCATAATATAAGTTAGCTATACCAGGTATTCTAGAAAGCTCAATAAAGGACAAATTACTGACATGCAACAAAATGATGGAATTTTAGTGGCAAAGTGGAAAGATAGGCGTGATGTGCAAATGTTATCTACGAAACATGCGCTTAGCTTCTGGGAAACAGGGTGAAGAGTGAATGATATGGAAGTAAAGAAGCCAGAAATAATTCTCTGCTACAATGCAATGAAACAGGAAATAGATATATCTGATCAAATGGCGAGCTACTTCGAAAAAGGTCATAAATTAGCATCAGAGGGTATCACAAGAGGGTATCAGATGGTATCACCAGTTTTTGAATACCTGCTCAACACAGCTGTGGTAAATACTTTAGTGAGATTTCGAAAGAACAATCAGCAGTAAGTGCAGATTACCGAGTTTAGAAAATATATCATTGAATCACTCTATGATGTGGACAATCACGCACCAAGAGCTGCAAGCACTAGTACTCGCCATAACTTGAAAAGATGCAGTGAAAGGGACAGATCGAACAGAGTAGTTCGTAAAAGATGTATAGGCTGTACGTTATTTACATTATTTACATTCTACGGATATTTGTCCTCATCTTGTTTGTTGTTAACACAACGTTTTCGCTGATATACACTCCAGACTTCTTCAGGTGTCTTGAGGAAATTTCAAACCTGGGTTCTCATTCCTAAGGTTATTTTTCGATGTTGTTATTATTATTATTCAGGTCACTGCTTGGAAGCGAACTCGGAATCTTGGGGTTAGTAGCCCGCGCTCTTAACCACTACGCCACGGGGATATGGCTGGAGAGTATATCAGCCGAAACGTTGCGTTAACAACAAACAAGATGAGGATCCGTCGAACGTAAATAATGTACATAATCCCTCATCTCTTAAATATAGAAATGTATGTATAGGCTGTTACAGCAAAATGAGAATAACAACGAGTGGAAGGGAAGCAGATAAAAAAAAAATGTAAATACATATTGTACTGAATGAACAGGTAATCTTTCCCTTTGCCTTGAGTAGGAGCATTGGTCAATTAAAATTTTTAGGTATTTTCTATTGAAAGATCTCGAAATCTTTTCAAAAAGAACTATTTTGTTTTCCATGACAAGTAAATTTATTTTTCATTACCTTCTGTTTCTAGTGGAAAATCTACCAGTTTTTTTCAAATTGAACTAGTTATTTTTGCTTCAATGGCAAATAAAATTTTCTCAATACTCAATCTTTTATTTTACCTGAGTACAAGGAGAAATCAGAAGAGAAACAAAATATTTAAAAGATCTATAAAAGAAATTGTTCTCTTAGTGTACAAAAAGCACAAATCAAGGCCAATGGAGCATACCAGCTCTCAGACAGCCTATAGGGACTCGCTAACATACCACCACGACCTACCGGCAGGATCTGAGGGAGCCAACGTATTAAAAACAATTAAGTATGCATTAATTCCAGTTGGGTGTGGTCAGAATCTTTAAAGCGAGGAGAAAAAAATACCTTGCTATTTGTATTTCAACTCTTGCTTTCAAATAACTCCGTTGTCAATATTAGCAAAATATCAGTCAAATATTGGCATCAAAGTTATCGAATACTACCTGCCACCCCCGTAAAAATGTTGGCTTTGTATGGAAATTAGAAACAATTATGTAATTGCTAATTTTTTGTTATTTGTTTAAATTTTGTTCTGAGCTTGTTTATTTTGTTCACTTTATTTTCTCTGACAAATTCGCTCTTCTATTTTCACTATATCTTAAATAAAGAATTCGTTGGTATATTATGCGTTCTTGTTGCCAGTTTGGCAACTTGGTAAGTACAATTCCCAAGACCACACAGTAAACCACATCGGCAAATATACACGGGTACGAACATACATAGATATACGCAAAACACCCACTCAATAACAAACCTTCATACGTACACGCATACACATGAACACATTACAAACATATACAAAATCCATACATACTCACATACACACACACATAACGAATGCTAACTAAAAAAATCGCTGCGAAGCGTTCAACATTTCCTCTGGAGTTCTACAACGGCGCTAGAGTTAGATAAATGTTGTAAGCTTGTTTCCCTGCATGAACTGGATATAGCTTGACAACCGATGCTGGTGTGTTTATGTCTCCCGTAATCTAGCGGTTCGGCAAAAGAGACCGAGTGAATAAGTACTGGGCTTACAAAAATAAGCCCTACAATTCACAAACGACGAATGCCCAAACTTAAACTTGGAAGTAATACTACCGGATAGTAATGGGCAATTCTGAAGGTGGACGTGTTTTTACTGTACTCTACCACGTTCCTAACGGAAAATGGTATAACTATATATATATATATATATATAAATTTATTTATGAGGGTAGAAATGGATATTAATTAATTTGAACCAGTGGTCTAGCATATTAAAAAAATTCGCAGATTAAAATTATATTACATACAAAAATAAGAGGAGTCCACTTTTGCTG
>NC_068982.1:147259606-147261135 GCF_001194135.2 Octopus bimaculoides
ATATATACATGACTGTGTATAGGAATACGTTTGTTATTTACATCATATGTATGCAATTCATTTCTCCATTTTTGTAGGCAATATGTATACATATATCTCTCAATAGTATATTGTTAGATTTTTCATTTATATATTATTCAAACTATGCTTGACTCTACCATAACCTATATTTAAGTGTAACTACAATTGCATATTTAAATTTATATACAGCACAAAACCTTTGTTTTTGTATATAATAGACTGTATTTGAATTTCACCGACATTCCAATTATTTGATACAAGAAAGTAATTTTTTAGCGGAAGTGTTATTCTAGTCACTGAAATGTTTCTTAGTTACCGACTATTGTAATACATAAAGCAATTACTTATTACAATGAGTTAGTCTGCTAGACAATATAGTTGGAAGAATATATTAAGTCATAAACTTTCTTTATGGAAATTTTCCAAATACCATTATGATTAATTACTATACGATCTGCTGCCTGTGTGCAGAGTGCGTGTTATGAAAGAGTGGGAAAGGGAAAGAGAGGGAGAGGAAAAGAGAGTTTGGGAGTTAGGGGGAGGGAGAGAGAGAAAGAGAGAGAGGGAGAGGAAAAGAGAGGAAGACTAAAACTCCTATCTTGCTACTGCAATTATGCTATTAATGACCTTCTTGAAGAAACAAAGATAAAAACCTGCTACATAGCGAGGTTTTAAATCTGTATAAATCTTCATAATATCCCGTGGCCCTTTTTTCATGCAGAACGAGACGTTTCCATGATCAATTATCTTCGCAGGCTTTCTAGGATGGTTAGTTTTCACTGTTCTTGTTCAGCTAGAACATATGAAATTGGCTATGCAATTAAAACGTTTGCTCAGCAAACATGCGCTTCCGAGTAGGATTCTAATGCGCAACACCATGAGTGAATATCTTTTGTTATAGTGTCTCACATGTTCGTGATTGTGTATTAAATTCCCCTTTGTATATCAGCGTAAGATGTAAGCATCGACGAGAAATACATGGAACAGTTCATCTTTCCGAGTCAATAAATTAGTTACTAGCCCAAGCTGATGGATTGGTGCAGTTGTTAGAACACTGGGAGAGACGCTTGCCGGCACCTGTTCCACTTGCTTCTGCCAAAGTGGCAATGCTGACAGGAACGCTCAATTCAACCTCCATTTTACCATCGTGAATCATAACATTATGCATCAACAACGAGTTGAGAGTTTCTTCCACCAACAAACCGGTAAATCTCTCTATTCAATCACTTCCGACATAATCGTCTCTCTTGCCGAAGAAGCCATGCAATGGGACTGAACCCGGAGCCATGTGGTTGAGAAGCCACACCTGAATATATTATATATATATATATATATATATATATATATGTGTGTGTGTGTGTATGTGTGTGTATGTGTGTGTGTGTGTGTGTATGTATGTATGTATGTGTATATATACATGTATATAGGAATATGTGAGTGAATATATATATATATATATATATATATATATATACATACATATATACATACATATATATATACATATA
>NC_068982.1:147261361-147266477 GCF_001194135.2 Octopus bimaculoides
TATATATATATATATATATATACATAAAGCCTTACCTCAAAATGGCTTTCTTAGGGACTGAGAATAAAATCAGATTCTCCCATGAAAATGGAAGAGTAAACAGGGAAGCCAGGGCGGTGGAAATATAAAAAGGAACCCTAACGTCTCCTACAAGTTCGCTACATCTCAATGGCACAAAAAACACTATTTTAATGAGCTAATAATGGAGAGAATCTCCCTACGGTCGCAGATAGAGCTAGATCACCGATGATTTCGCATTTTCATGTTTAACGCATCAGTAGCTCTCACCGCACAGAGGATTAAACTTATCTCGCCTTGTCAGCATATAAGATAACCGTTGAAATCATATGCTAATGTCATAAATGGTAGTGCAAGAATTATCAATAATATGGGTGACTAATTCGCAATTTTACAACCGAAATACAGAAATATATACGTCACTAAAGTGAAACAAGGGCACTAATCAGCACTAGTATTGTTAGAAATAAGATTCAGAAGAACTCAATAGCCACAAAAAGCACTATTTTGACTCTTGTTTCTAGCAATAATGGTGCTCATTAGTGCCCTTGTTCGCTTTAGTGACGTACACATTTCGGCCTTTAGGTTGTAAAATTGTGAATTTGTCACTCATATTGCGAGCGAGAGAGTGATTTTGTCTCCGTGATTTTGTGCGTATACCTAATTTCGTATATTGATTAAATAACATAATCTTTCTATTTTCACAAATTTATTGCGCACACACACACACACACACATATATATATATATATCGCGGCACTCCGTCGGTTACGACGACGCGGGTTCCAGTTGATCCGATCAACGGAACAGCCTGCTCGTGAAATTAACGTGCAAGTGACTGAGCACTCCACAGGTACGTGTACTTCTAATTTGGTTCTCGGGGAGATCCAGCGTGACACAGAATGTGACAAGGCTGGCCCTTTGAAATAAAGGTACAACAGAAACAGGAAGAAAGAGTGAGAGAAATTTGTGGTGAAAGAGTACAGCAGGGTTCGCCACCACCCGCTGCCGAAACCTCGTGGAGCTTTAAGTGTTTTCGTTCAATAAACACTCACAACGCCCGGTCTGGGAATCGAAACCGCAATCCTACGACACACACACACCCACCCACACACACATACGCACACACACACACACACACACACACACACACATATATATGTATGTATGTATGTATGTCTGATGCGAATTTCGTAACTTCATGAAATCGGAACATTATAATGATATCGATTACAAACACACACAAACACCTACACACCGACATGCATGCATTCATATGTGCATATACATAAATACACACACACACACACACACACACACACACACACACACACACACACACACACACATAAATATGTGTTTATTAATGTAGCTGTATAGCTGACTATATTTTGTAATTAATATCGATGTTATGCGTGCGAATGAGAGAGTAATTTTGCCTCCTTGATTTTCTGCGTTGTGGGTATACTTAAGTTCCTCTATTGATTAAATAACATAATCTTTCTAACTATTTTCACAAATTTCTTGAGCACATTATAATTCCCATATCGTTTCCTGCGCTTAACATTGAATGAAAGTAGTGGTCCTAAGAATTTAAGCAATATTTTAGAAAACAATGAAAAAATCAACCATTACATCTAGTCAGAGACAAAAGCTTTATTCTTTGGCAACTCCACCCATTTTTCTGGAGTGACGATGTTGTGGAACGAAAATCGGCATTTTAACAATAAGTGTACTATCACAATGCATTTCAATGCACAACAGAAGAATTTCTTCTTCTTCTTCTTCTTCTTCTTCTTCTTCTTCTTCTTCTTCTTCTTCTTCTTCTTCTTCTTCTTCTTCTTCTTCTTCTTCTTCGTCTTCTTCTTCTTCTTCTTCTTCTTCGTTTTCTTCTTCTTCTTCTTCTTCTTCTTCTTCTTCTTCTTCTTCTTATGATTACTCATACCAACTGCATCAACTGTAGCAGAGGTAGTAGTAGTAGTAGTAGTAGTAGTAGTAGTAGTAGTAGTAGTAGTAGTGGTAACAACAGAAGTAACATTTATTGTTGTCATCGTCGTCATCATCATCATTATTATTATTATTATTGAACAACACAGCAACTTCGCTGAAGAATGTAGCAAGGTGTCAGCTGTCCGCAACCTGTGGACTGAGGTAATATTTTTCATTCTTATATCGAGAACTCTTCAGATGATTTGTGCTGTTCCGGGCAACACTGTTTTCTGTAAATGCTCAATCTTTACGCTTATAAGTATCTTTTCTGTCCCGTTTCCGAGTTTTGTGCGTATAAGTATACAAGGCTCCAACAACAGTGGGTAAAATACTCACCTGCTATGACCACAGTTTTTCTTTTTAATTCCCCACTTCAAATCATCATATTTGTTCCAATATCGTGTAGTCTCCACGGTATACAGTTTATATAATTAGAAACTTTTGTTCGTCTTTATTTACAACCACTCTCTCTGGATGTCGATGTTCACTTTTGTGATCATACTGGATCATTCATTAACTTTCCCTTGTCGTTCTTAATTACTCTTTTTATGATCTACCTTTCCACGTCTTAAGAGAGACGCTGTTGCCTTGACAAATCCCCCTCGTTATTCTTAATATCTCTTGGTACAGTCATTATGATGTAAGTTCAGTGTTCTGACATTCTATACCGTCTCTCAAAATCCATTCTTTGCATCGCAAACATGTTCTACAATTGAACGATCCACAAATGTGGTATTATACCATAAGCCTTACATTTAATCTGCCACTATTGTGCCTGATTAGTTATTGCCTGTCAATATCCCATTTGAGATGAAATGCTGATTTGATTGTCATTAGTTTTCGGCTTAGCTTCTTTAACTCCTCTTTCCCCCAATAACTGAATCATAACTCAATAAGGGAATCATCCATGTATTGATTGCTTGAAACTTATTTCTTCCAATCAATTTTGAACGCCGCACCAGTCTAAGTCTTCGGAGATACTCTTGCGTAAATCTGTTCTTCATTTCATCTTCTATCACTTCATTCACTTCCAATATGCCAAGTTATTTATATTCAACGTCGTCAGTTCTTCTCATTATTTCCCCTGATGGTAACTCTATATCTTTAAACCTGGTGACCTTCCTTCTTGTCAAGAATATTACTCCACACTTCTTTAAATCCAATTCTCTTTTCATGTCGTTGCCAAGACTATGAATTGTGTCCACTAAAGAACTTGCCTGAGCTTCATCCTTAAAATACAGTTTGAAATCATCAATAAATAATAGACAGTTGCTCTTTTACTGTTTTTCTTCTTTAAACTAATATACAAATGTTAGTTTTCTCAGTAGTAATATTAAAGGAATCATGCATAAAACGAATTATTAAGAGGGACGCTGTTGCCTTGAAAAATCCCCCTCGTTATTCGTAATGTCTCTTGGTACTGTCCATATGATGCAAGTTCAGTCTTCCGACATTCCATACCTTCTCTCAAAAGCCCTTTCCATTCTTTGCATCGCAAACGTGTTCTACAATTCAACGATCCACAAATGTGGTATTATACCATAAGCCTTACAGTTTAATCTACCACGGACTTCATTTGCACTTCCTCCGTTTACAACCTTTCATCTTTCATCACCGGGGCTACCTAATCTCTATAGGAAACTGCAATGTATCCCAGAGAAGACCATCCTAAGATTTAGAGCTACGAATATATAGCTATTGTTTCAACGATAGCTGAAACATCGTTTTCTTTTTTTTATAAATGTTACGGATTGATATACTAAATAAACAGGCATCTAGATTATAATGCTGATATTAATGCTATTGACAGCAATGTTTTTTTTTTTTGCATTTCTTCAAGAAGGTCTAATTCAAAAGAACACACCAATTCTCGCAATACAAGAAATTATTTTATTTCCCCAATTTTGTTTAAATATTTTGCCATAGGTGCAAGGTGATGGTTTTAAGCAGTGCGATGGACACAATTCGTTGAGGTGAAGATGTAAGAAGGATACTAATTGGTTCAGCTAGAAGCTTAGTTGTTATGCTAATCTAAAAGCTGGTCAAAGGTATTACAAGAATATTGTAATCAGAACTTCAAGGCATTAATGACTAACACGTGGGTTTTAAAAATAAGTTGAAATTAAATATCAAAGAATTTTTGGATGATGCAAAATCTACAAAATTGAATAAATTTTCACAAACGCACAAGTGGGTGTGTGAGTGTATCAAAAGTTCATGAAGTATTTGTGGATACCCAACAGTAACAAGATCAGATATTTTTTATCTGACTCCATCCAAGCCTAGCAGACCTATCTTTAAAGGTATTCTAAAAGTGACAATTTCCTGTCTAGGATTATATTATATATAGTATCGTTTCCGTATTTATGTTGTTAGTGATGTCGATTCTGAGACTAACCTATGCAATGTGTACTTACGTTTTAAAAACGGTAAGATGCGATTTGAAGAAGATTTGGCCGCCATTTCTATTGGGCATGTCATTGCATAGGTGAAATTTTGTTCGCTGTCTTTCTCTATGTGGAATGCATAATGCTACTGCTTCCATGCAGGCGCCATTTTAAATATATCCGCACTTAACATCAATCGTCCTAATCTTAGCAGTCACTAAAGTCTTCAATGTTCCTTTCTATTTATAAAACCCTACGAAAAAAAAAATTGAATTATTAAATGTATTACAAGTCAGAAATTTTAAGAAATATGAATGAATGAATTATTGAGATGGTAAACACTTTTTTCTTTTTACCAATAAGTCAATAATAAGTTAGTGTACTACCACAGATGTAATAGAAGCAATATCAACAATCATAATAATAAAATAAGTAAGAAAATGAATAATGGCAATATGTATGTCTTCTTCCCTTCGCCAACGTCTTAATTTATCCAATCAGTGAGGTTCTTCATCGATAGAAGTAAGAGATTTGCCAATTTTATTGGATTCATATAAATTATCAATTGTCGTACGGAAAACGAGTATGTGGAAATATACATGCATGCATACATACATACATACATACATACAATCATATTTATATGCAAAGATGTACAGATGTACATGTATGTATATGTATGTGTATATGTATATATATATATATATATACATATATATATA
>NC_068982.1:147266832-147274332 GCF_001194135.2 Octopus bimaculoides
ATATATATATATATATATATATATATATATACATATATACATATATAAATTGATGCGTGTGTGCGCGTCAGCAGCCATTTATATGCATATATTCATATATCCATATACACATACATATGCATACATACTTATGTAAGAGCAATTGCATCATCGAGTGAACGACTACTGTTGTCACATAATAGATCAATTAGCCGACTTACACCATATATTTAGTCTAGCAATTAACTGGAATTCATTCATTCGATAGATATTGCAATACGCTGAAATATAATTCGGCAGCTTTCATCTTTCATAGCTTAAATATAGGCCAAGCTCTATCACTGAAAACCCGTTTCATTTATCCACGGTGAAATATACAATTTTGATTGCGTATACAGGCAAAGGACTTCATACAAAAGAATGTCTATGGATGTGTATACTTATGTATCAATATGTATGAATTTACCTAGGAATATCGCTGTCTTCTCTATGTACAAACACACACACACGCACACATATATACACACACATACATATATATATATACACACACGATCATATACACATACACATGCACACAAATACATGTATGCATATCTCTATATATACGTGTTTGCGTCTGTGTATGTGTGGATATGTATGTTGTGTACGCATGTATAGGTATACACACACATATATCAAATAAGAATGTCGTGTTTCGCCTCTGTTTGCAAGTTAGCATATTTGTACTTACCTATAAATATGTGTTTAAACATGTATATTTATCTCTTCAATATAAAATAATGCGTACGCGTGTATCCGAGAGAGTCTCTGTGTGTGAGTCTGCCCGCGCGCGTGTGCACCTGTTTGCGCATCTGTGTGTGTGTGTGTGTGTGTGTGTGTGTGTGTATGTGTGTGCGTGCGTGCGTGCGTGCGTGTGTTATATTGTTACAGTTGTTCAGATTCTGCTGTTCTGGTTGTTTAATATATTAGTGATAATTTGCAATATTCATCCAATTTTATAAAACTAATCTATCTTGATTTGTTTATCAAACAAAATTTCATTTACTCATACAAGTAAAATCGTCTTTTGAAAGTAATCGACATAAATTTGCATTTCAATTACGCGCATGCATGCGCGCGCACACACAAACACACACACACATACATACAACATATACGCATGTATGTATCTATATACAAAACTTCATAAATGCATATAACGTATATTTATATATAAATGCGTGTACGTACGTATGTATGTATATATAAATGGATGAATAGATTTCAAAATTGATAGATAGATAGATAGATAGATAGATAGATAGATAGATAGATAGATAGATAGATATATAGATAGATAGATAGTTAGATAGATAGATATTATTACAAATTAAAAGGGTAAAGGATTATCAATTTATTAATTAATAAATCAATTAACAATTAACAATTTTTACCAAGCCCATCGGTATGAAAGCACCATTATTGGTGGAGAACTTATTTAAAAGCTCATATATATTTATAAATATAATTAAGGGATCAGCAAATATTTGCTTCACCATATACCGAAGTTCAGAAATAGCAGCTAAAAAAGCTGAGAATCCCACAGATAGCATCACTTGTAACTCACAAAGGCAAAAACAAGAAGAAAAAAACAATGAAAAACTAACCAATTCCGATGTTTAACAGTAGACGCGTTTCTGGATCATGATTGATAATAATCAATTTCCTTCATCAATACTGTATTCCAGTAGTAAATTTGACTATGCTAGCAAACTGTGCAAGCATGGACTAGATAGATAGATAGATAGATAGATAGATAGATAGATAGATAGATAGATAGATAGATAGATAGATAGATAGATAGATAGATTGTGCTAAATCATTTTTTTTACTAAAAGCCGTTATTGACCTGGACCAGTACTGAGGCTTCGTTTTAAAGATTTTAGTCGACTATACAGAACTTCGAACAAAACCTTTTACTTATTTCAGAGTTGTCTAACATTACGAAATATATATTGGCCGTTTTGGGTAAGATGTGATTAGAGAATACAGCTGTTTCAGTTCAAATGTACCGGGTTTCGAAACAAGGTATATCCTTATCCAATATGTCATTGTTTTTCAAGAAGATAGGTTATGAACTGTGGAAATTGTGGTTGCTTTTCCGAGCGATTACGTACAGGTTCTTCATTTGTTTATGTATTTAATGCTGTTTCGTGTAGATGGAAAATGGCGACTTCTAATACTATCTATTCCTTTCTTCTCTAGTCACAAGGCCCGAAATTTGTGGGGAGGGGCCAGTGGATTAGATCGACCCCAGTAGGCAACTGGTACTTAATTTACCAACGCCGAAATGATGAAAGACAAAGTCGACCTCCGCGGAATTTGAACTCAGAACCTAAGGACAGACGAAATACCGCTAAGCATTTCGCCCGTTGTGTAATTCTATCCCTTCTAACGAAGCCTGGACTCATTTTTGTACTTTAGGGCAATTGTTTATAGGAATGTTCTTTCACAAAATCTGCTCATACAGATTTTTGTTGTCAGAGTATATACCATTTTTAATATTATTATTTCTAAACAATAGTTTTCGTCTTTTGTGTATTTAATGACTTCTTGTCCTTGTTCAATGCTTAAAATGTCACATCATTTATAATTAATTTCTCCTAATTAATTCATTTTCTCATTCTAATTAATTCATATTAGTTCGTATTCATGAAATTAATTCTCAGCAAACATAAGCGTGACACTTTAATGCATTAGATATACTGTAGAATAGCCTGATAGCTAGTGATTAAGTGACCACACATTTAGTTGTCCAACTCATATGTGATGAAGAAGAACTCTCCATTTGCCCCTCATAGAACATTTATATAGCTTTATCTAACACGAAGAGACGATAGATGCACTTTAGTTTAAACGGTTATATGGTCGACTTTTATATGATATGTTGAGTTGTTAATGTTTATTGGTGTGGTCTATTGGAGTAAGAGCTATAGCCCACGTAAATACGCTGTGGCCGTTGTGATCGGCATTTGCTAATGTTTCTCTGAAATACTTATAATGTCAGGACAGCAGGAAATACACGGGATCAGGAAGAAGTTTACAGAGAACTAATTTCCTTGGGTGTAAGAGATTAGTGATAGGATCTGTTCTTTATTCTGTCTTAGATTAATGTTAGAATTTGAGTACACTACGTTACTGTATTAGACTACAATAATCTATCAGCTGGATGTCAAGTGAGCAATGAATTCATCTATAATCTTAATGTGATATTATTTAATTCACTGCTACGAAACAGTGATTTGATTTGATATTTGGTGAGGTACAATTGTTAGTCTATTGCGGTTTTCCTATTATATATTAATATGTTAATCTTCGTAAGCTTTCTATATACTTTAACAATATACATATAAACGCATTTGTATTTCAGTAACGATTAGTGGTAAATACAAGTGAGGAAATCTAAAAGACATTTGCGATTTGAAATTGCCTACTAAAATATTTTTCTTATTAGGTTGTTTCCTTATAAAATCATATCTAAGTTACTGTCGCAGGGTATCGTATGATGCTTGTCAACGTCTTCGGAAGAACTGATATGATGTTGTTGTTATAAGTATTCAGGGCAAAGTCAGCTGTGATCGCATGATTCTCTAATATAAAATGAAAAGCATTCCATTTTTGAAAGAAGAATGTTATTTGAGATATATGCGGTAACTAGTTTTCGCATACACACATATACATATATACATAAACATACATGCATACATATATATATATGTATATATATATATATATATATATATATATGTATATGTATACATGCATGTATGTATGTATGTATGTATGTATGTATGTATATATGTATCTTTGTATGTATGTATATGTGGTATGAGGGGGTGTAAATGCGTGTACAGATAGATAGATAGATAGATAGATAGATAGATAGATTTATCGCAGGGAATAGTAATATTAAGTCTGTGAACTGTCAAACCACACAGTACGGATAACTCCAAAATGAAATCTCTACTGTCTTTTGAATGTCTTCTAAACGAAAAGTTAAGGAGAAAGTATTCTGAAAAAAGAAAAAAAAAAATGAAGACTCGCGCTTCAAATTATTTCTGGTCATCTTTCTTTTACCTATCAATAGATATTTGGATATGGATACTCAAAGAGCGGTATGCGTGTTATGTAAGCTATAATTCAACGATGTAGAGTTATCTCCTCATCACATTCAATTAGTTTCTTTTAAATGTCTTTGAGTGACTGAGCAATGACTAATGAGCCATTTATCATCTAACAGGAAATAATTATCATGTGTGTATAGGTGTATGTGCGAGTGTGTGTTAACATTTGTAAACGTATATTTCGAGGCATAAATATAGATTTACTCATTATTACAAATGGATTATGAAAAGTATTTATTGCAAAATTAAGGATTGATTTATTGAAAAACAGTGAACTTCACATTCACATTACAGAAAATATTATTCATATCTACGAAATACTTTAAAGTATTTAAAATTAAAATTTCAGTATCCAGTAGTATTAAATATGTATCAGTGTCTTTGATTTACATGCTTTTAAAGTTCATGCTTGATTAGACGTGATCGAAATTTTATTTCGAGATTATTTAATTCTTGCTCATTACTGTGGCTTGCGGGTAGTTTGTAACGATTTGTGTTGGTTGCATTCCTCCGTCTGATTCACTACCGGAGTCTCCACCACTTATGTTGCCTTGTTGGTCACCGATACATGTTCTAGAACTGTGGATCTTTATGTGTTTACTGAGATGATCGCTCCGTGTAAATCGCCTATTGCACATAGGACATGTAAATCTCTTTTCGCCAGTATGAGTACGGAAATGGCGCTGAAGCTCATCAGATCTCGAGAATCTCTTCCCACAAAAGAGCCAGTTACAAACGAACGGACGCTCACCTGTATGCCAACGAAGATGAGCTTTCAAGTGTGAAGATTTGCTGTAAACTTTACCACATCCTGGTACATGACAGTTGTGAATTAATGGTTTTTTCAAATGTTCTGTTGATATTCCATGTTTGCTAAATTCTTGGCAATTAGGACATTCGCAAATAGATCGGCGAGCTAACTGTCGACGATGCGAATGCGTGTATGTACCTTCTGGGTTGTGTTTTCCGTTTAAGTAGGAACTAAGTGAGACGGGATATGAAAACTGATTGGACATATGCATCATGGCTGTTGAACTACAAAATCCTGAGAAAAGCTGATGACCTATTTGGTGACTTGATGAAAAATAAATGTCTGGAAATGTATTGACCAGCGAATCTAAATTTTGGTAATTTCTTGTTTGTTGATGACAGGGCAAATGGTTGCCATAATTATTTGGTGTTACACAGAACCTATTTCCTCCGGAAGTTGCAATAACCTCTGCCGTACTGTACCAATTTTGAGAGGACTTGTGTAATTGGAGCCAAGTCGAATGCGATATACCAGCATTTATATCCATAGGCGTTTTCAAATCAGAAGTTGCATTACCAAATATCCCAAACGGCATTGTGTCAGGAACTCTCTTATAAACATTTTGTCCGTGGCAAATAGAATTCTGAGAAGATTTAGTGTCACTGTTTAAAACTGCTGCGTCATCCAACTTTAATGACCGGTTCGAATTCGCCACGGGCCCTGCTGTGGTACTAGTAAGAAATATCGAACTGAACATATTTTCGTAAGACGATGCTGCTGCAATAGCAGCTGCAGCAGCCGCTGCTGCTGTGGTAGTGGCAGCAGTTGCTGCAGCGGCACTGAGAGAATCGATGTCGGATGTTAACGTAGAGGCATATTCTGATGTGGTTGTAGAACAAGCTTGTGAAGTGGGGGTAGATAAAAGAGCAGAGGAGTTACCTACACTGAGAGGAGAATGAAAGGACATATTCGTCTGTTCTTTAAACTGGTTGATTGATTGACTGATTGACTGACTGATTGATTGATGTAGTAATTACTGGACACTGATACTACTTAATTATGGCGAATGGCGAGTTACACCAACTCTACGTTCTTAGACGATCAGAAGTAACAAAAAATTATAACTTTGTACAACTTAAAGGCAAAAATGTTACTTTTTTGTTCACATTACGTGTATTGTTTAAATCTTCCTTTTATTTATCATGTTGTGGGAATTGATCATTAGTAGTTCTTGTTCATATTACTGTTGCTGCTATTGTTGTTATTGTTGTTGATGAGGTTCTCGTTGTTGTTACTGTCATAGAGAATGATGAGAGCTATACAGTCAGTAATATCATCGATAGCTGCAAGCAAATTCAATTCAGCGTTGTTGCAATAGACACCGTGGGATACTAAATGTCATATATTTCTGCTTTCGACTTCACATTTCTTAATGTCGAAGATCTTACTGTTATTGTTCTTGCTGAGGTGTTTGTTGATGCGTGTGTCTGTGTGTATGTGTCTATGTATTTGCGTCAGTGTGTGTATGCATAAATGTATGTTTATATATATATATATGTGTGTGTGTGTGTGTGTATCTATGTCTGTGTGCGCATGTGTTTGTGTATGCGCGTATGAGAGTATGTATGAGTATGGTAGTGTGATGCGAATGTGCATGCGCGTGTTTGTATATGTGTGTGTGTATCTATGCGCGCGCATGTGTGTGTATGAGTATCTATGTATGTGTGTGCGTGTGTGTGTGTTTGTGTTGCTTCTCAAATAGCCGACTTGGAAACAATAAGCTGGTGTCCTAAATATTCTTCATAGAGTTAATGAGTTAAATTGGGTTGTTTTTTATCATTTACCGTTTACTATTATCATTGTGATACTATTGTTTTCTGTATCTTTTCCTGTATATATTTTGTGTTGTTTTACCGAATCACTCTTGTTATTGTCTTTGCCGTCGTATCTAACTCTGGCTTGATTCTCTAATACATTAATTATAGAGTAATGTTATCCTTATTGCTACTCCTCTTCTACTATTAACGTCCATCAAAACATTGCTGGGATTATTTTCCTTGCTTGTGCTGGTGTTCTGGCGATGGCGATTAAATGATTCTTTTTTCTTAAGTATAATGTTAGACATACATTTGTAAGTGTTGTTCATGAAAATGGAGATACATCTCATGTCGGCGCTCTGACAGATGCATTAAGGTTATAAAGTTCCCTTTTTTTGTTTCCTTTTATGCAGAATGAAGATATGCTGATCTCCTGCAAATTATAAAAAAAAAAGAAAGCATTAACTAAATACAATGCTGCATTATATGTATATATACACTGACATACACTTTCAATACAATACATATAAACACACACGCGTATATATATATATATATATATATATACGAATATAAGGGAACACATTCTATGAGTGCTTCATTGAATACATGACTGTGTTAAAGCTTTATTTTTTATATATTTTAGATATATCGCATTTTCGTGTTTGTTGTTTTTACCCTTGGCTTGGAACAATATATTTCCCAAGCCCATATTCGACGTTTCCAGAGCTTCACAGTCGTATTTGCAATAATTGCATATATATGATATCTGTATTCTTCCTATACA
>NC_068982.1:147279332-147280819 GCF_001194135.2 Octopus bimaculoides
TTATGTTGAAGTTTGCTTAATACAATGCAAGTTATGAATCGATAAACGGTAATTTTTTTTTATTTCCTATTCTGTCTTTTTGCTTTCCTCTATCAATAACATATATATTTATTTTCTATAAATTTTCAAATGACTATTCACAGAGAAAATTCATTTGTCAGGGGTTTTTTTTTATTATTTATTTACTACGTAACCACGAATGTATGAACAGGTATACGTGTTAAAAATCATACAGGAGCGCGCACGCACACACACATACATGCAAACACACACACACAGATACACACGAAAACACACACACACACCTATACACACTCTCTCACATACACACGTACATACAGACACAGTAGATCACGTCGTTCAAAGATAAAAGAGCTCATAAACACACATGTGTACAGATTGAGGGAGAGAAATTAATAAATAAATGAAGAGATAGAGCCGTGGCTCTATCTCTTCATTTATACAGCTGTATACATATATATATGTGTGTGTGTATGAATGCGTGTATGTAAGTATGTTTGTATTTATGGAAATATGCATTTATGTACGTATGTATATGCATATATATGCACACGCATACACATATACGCGTATCTCTGAGTAGTGGTAGTGTGATTATATAGAGAAAATAGGCGCTTGTATATATGTTGAGAGTATAGTTTTTACGTTTGTAAGCATGAACAGATATATGCATATTCCCTGTTGATTTCTCCTGGCAGGCCACAAGTTGTGCTCAGTTTGACTGCATTAATGTGGACACCAAAAGGAAGAAAATATGAAGATGATCGGTCCGAGAGCACATGGCACTTTCAATATTCCAGAGACATCAAAACCAATAAGCCCCAGTGAGATAAAAATGGAAATAACGGCGATGAACTGACACTGATGGCGGAAGCTTGCTGATTTATCATTATTATCATTATTTCTCCGCCTTAGCGAAGGCGGAGATTTTGTTTACAGTCGTATTTGTTTGTTTGTCCGTGGACAAGATATCTCAAGAACCGCTGAATGAATTCGGATGAAACTTTCAGTGATGTCTGGCCTCGTAATTAGTACGAACTGATTGGTTTTTGGTATCGATCCGGTGCCGGACAAGAAACCTGGATTATTTTTCTAGTTTCTTAACTTAATTTTTGAGAGCAGTCGGGTTCATTTTTAGTATTCTAGTTTGTGAGAGTAGACGAGTTTATTTCAGATATTCTCATTTCAAAAATAATCTCTGGCTAATCGTTGAGAGGAGGTTGGTGTTGCCGGCAGAGGTTTGCGCTCTCCGAGTGCTCTTGATACTATATATTGTATTTCTCACAGATCTCGATCTTACTCAAGTTAATTCTGTGATAGCTGACAGAGGCCTGTTGACAAAAGTCTCACTGGGTTTCTCAGGGTCTCTTTCCACGAATTAAAAGAGTTGGTACATAAATGTTAAGTATCTTGGGAAATACTCAACACCAAAATACCAAACTCCAAATCCTCGCTGTGTCTTAATA
>NC_068982.1:147281098-147286543 GCF_001194135.2 Octopus bimaculoides
TCTTCTTCTTCTCCTCCTCCTCCTCCTCCTCCTTCTTCTTCTTCGTCTGATTATTATTATAATTATTATTATTGTTATTATTATTATTATTATTATTATTAGTAGTAGTAGTAGTATAGTAGTAGTAGTAGTAGTAGTAGTAGTAGTAGTAGTAGCAGCAGCAGCAGTAGCAGCAGCAGTAGCAGAAGCAGCAGTCGTAGTAGTAGTAGTAGTAGTAGTAGTAGTAGTAGTAGTAGTAGTAGTAGCAGTAGTAGCAGTAGTAGTAGTAGTAGTAGTAGTATTCTGCATCTCACAATGCAAGAAGAAACCTAAGACTATGGACTAGGTAATCATACACCGAAAAGGATTTGACAGTCACATAGGTCAGCTTGATCAAGTTTTGACCTCTGACAGTACAAAAAAAGACTGCTTCTGAAAAATGTGAGACACCTGTGATTTTATTGTAGTTATTGTTGTTGTTGAAGCTCAGAGCAACTCACGTCGAGTAGAAGTATAATCAAAGTGATTCCAGTTTGCATCCGCAGCTGCTTGCATTATACATACATGCATACATACATACATGCATACATACATACATTCATATATACAGACGGCTGTATGGTATCACTCAGGCAGCGCTTGTAAACAACAGCAGCAAAAATACATACATTAGTGCAGTCCGGAAAAGTGAAGTGAGCAACATTATACGCGTAAGCAGTGAACTCCTCAAGAAGCACCCTCTTCCTGATGATCTCCTATACAGCCTCAAAACAGCAGGGCTCTCTTACCTCAGAGAAGACCTGGATGGAAAGCACTCAGCATACAAAAAAAGACCATGCATGGGTATGTTACCCGAAAGCTTGAAGAAGCCAGTGGAATTGACACGAAGCGCAGCCTCTCTTAGACACAAGACCACTACATCACGTCACACTTTAAAGACTATGCGTTTGCAATCCAGGAACAAGACAATACCACAAAAGTATCTGGTGAACAAGAGAGACAGTGACTAATAGTGAGTGTGTCTATGCACACAGCATTTGAGCTTTTTAGTTCTTATTTCTTGCAATGTAGGTGTTCTAACTCCTTAGGTAACACATTGCACACGGCTGCCTATATTGATTTAATATATGTTGTGTGTGAATTGCTTGAAACACGAAGTAGAAAAACAGCCAGTAACTGGTAAAGGGTTGTTTTTCCATGTTACTTGCTTTGCTTTCCATTTATTTCCTTTGTTATTCGCAAAAAAAGTTCATATTTCATGTTTTCGTATTTTGTATTTCATGTTGTGCGCACACGTATTTTGAGCGAAAACGTTCAAGTTAGACGGATGGGAATGCCCTTTCGATCAACGGCGCTTTCTATCTATATAATAAAGTAACAGATATCCTTTATGAAATGGAAACGATGGATTATTCAATGGAATGTCGCCACACCTCTTTTCCCTGGCCAAGTTCAAGACCCAGTAATCGAAACAAAAAAATCAATGCGACTTTCTAGGCGTGACAGACTGAAAATGGTGTCATCTTCCTTGATTTTCTAGAAGGTTTCTTACTGTACTATGAACAATGAGCTGTACATTGACACAATCAAAAATTTTACAAACGTCATTCGGTGGAAAAGACCGAACAGGGATATGATACTCATTCACCATGGAAATGTGTGACAACAAACATCTTTGACAATTGATAAACTGGGTTGGTCAGTGTGCTCCCATCCACTGTACAGCTTATATCCTCGCCCACAGACTTCGACTTGTACGGTTCAATAAAAGTCATATTGAAGCTTCCGTGATAACTATTCTATCGCCACTTCACTCATTACGCACAAATCTCATCATCTAGCGTACATCTTCTTTGGCTAAGATACATGTGTCAGATACTATAATTTTTGTAACAATAATCAACTCATTTGAGAAGTATTTTGATAAGACTGATAATATTTATCTTTGACCCTCCTCAGCTGGCCAAATGAAGAACTGGAGATCGCAATAAAACACTAGAATACCAGTGTCTAATATCATAAATTATATACATTCATTTCCAAATACTACTGGAGTCGATCTTTGCTGCTATCCACCCCAGCTCAGTGAATAGATATTTGTACAGAAACTGAGTTAATCTAACAAACACTTAGTGTAAAAATCGATTCTTTTTACCTATGTCAGAAGCCGGTATCAGATAAAGGGAATGAATTCACAAATTTAATGGAAAGGCAGATAAATTGCTTTGCACTATTTGGTTATGATCCATTTCGTTCTTTTGTTGAGTTCAAATCCCAGGAAGGTCGAATTTGTCTTTAATAATTTCATAGTAAATAGAATACGGAACCGGAGTTAATTAAATCGTCTATATGTGTCTCCCCAGATTTTAAGTCTTGTACCTTTGTAAGAAATCAATATTACTTGATTAAAAGTAAAGATTTAAAGTAATGCGATTATGATGATTAAAAGTAATGTAAAAATCATATTCCTATTTAATTTTACTAGTTTAGACAAGGTATCTATCAGTAATATTATTAGGATCATTCATCCGCCTAGAGATCACCTTAGAAATTTAGTTTATTTTCCTATTACGTAGATCCCTATACTTGAGAAAGCAGGAACAAAACTTCCATCGAACTATAATATATTTCTTGTTTAGTTCATAGTTCGTGTTGCTTTAATCTTGCCAGTAATGGTAGGATTAAAGCAAGACCAGAATATTATATGAATCGAAAAATACTGCAGAGTTTTTGAGCATAAGGCCAGTGTGCTTTAGATAACAACATATATCAATGTAGCTGTTTTAACTCTAATACTAAGACAAAGCATTATTCCTAATTATATTTCATGTAATTTACTCATCCATATCAATTTGCTTGGCTTGTTGTGTATGTTATTTGATATTTGCGTTCACATTTTAATCTACGCATATTCTCATAATGATGTTTATTCAAACATATCAAATACAATTATTGATGTTACACTTTTATAAGAAATCCAGTGAACATTGTCCTTATATTCCATCAAAGGGGAATTACAGCTCAAGCGTTTCGTCGCGATTCCTAAGATTTTTCAAAGAATTGTGTTATCAATTTTCAGTGTTTCGTATGTGTTTCTCACAGATAGCAATCCAAGATTCCCAAAGCCCTTGATGTTTGGTTGATTTTAGAAATAACAGAAAGAATTAATATAGCCAGGAAAATATAATTTCATCATAAATGTTGTTCCTACACCATTTGACTGATTTTGAAATCATTATGTACTTAGAAAGCGTTGCTGTAGGCAAGTTTCTTATTGAAGTTCAGCTATAGGTTAAGAGGAAAAAACCGCCACAACATATGTAATTCACGAAATACGTGGTTTTAAACAGAAAGTGTAGACATAACTAAAGATTATCTCATTTAAAAATACAAATGGCAAAAAATACAAGAAAATAAATGAAAGGAATGATACCAAAATAAGAAATAAAAATTGAATATGAAAGTGCGAATATAAACTAAAAGCGAATGAAAGAAAGTATATAATAGATAAAATTATAGGAATAAAAAGTTCGAATGAAAAACTGAAATGATTAAGTAAAGAAAGGAAAGAAAAGGGAAAGTAGAGTGATAGATAATTTGAAAGGAGAGAATGAAAGGAATATTCGGTGAATCGAAAAGGAAAAAAACTAACAAAAGTTATAAAAATATATAAGCAAAGATTTTAAACAATAGAAGAAAGAAAACAGATATGTGTAAAGCATTGCAATTCATAAATAAATGCCCTGCACTTAGAGACGGTACACGTAGGAGAAAGGGAGTAGTGGAGAGTAAAAGTGATAAGGAAAAGAGAGGAGAAATATAAAGGGAAAAGGATGCGAATAAGAGACAGAAAGAAGGTTCGGAAATTGAGAGAGGGGTAAAGAATACCTACGAAGGAAAATAACGTTGGTGTTAATCATATAATTTTCCGATTGCCTTGAAATAAATACGTGCCCAGTATATGCAAGCAAAGGATATTATGTAGATTTTAAAACAGAAACGTGGGTATTTGAGTGTAATTTCATTTCTGGGACGCGAAGACAAGAAAGCAAAGAGGCAAACATGTTCAATATTCAAAGATCGACAGTATTTTACAATGGTAGTGACATAAAGTTATTAACGATCATTGTTCACTTATGTAAATGTATCATATTTCACTGCTACTACAAAGCGTGCGCAAAACGGAATTAACAGAACCAATAGAACATCAGATAAAATGATTTACGCTATTCGTTTCGGTTCTCTGGTTTCAAATCCCGCAGAAAATCGCTTTGTCTTTTTGCCTTTCGGTGGCAATAGCATTTCTATTCAAGTCAACTTATTTCCATCGATTGTATTTGTGATTCGAAGGGCTTGATTAGTCACACTGTGTCACGCTGTTTTAATTTTATAATTTATGTCTTTGTTTCCAGACTGTACCTGAAAGGGCCAACCATATCGCATAGCGTCACCCCGGTTCAGGCTACAGATGATGAGGAATAATCTGCAGCTTACCTGGTAATTTTACAAAAAGAAATTCAATTGGTTAAACGACTGAGTGCTCATCGTCGGAAAATGACGAAGAATTCGCAACTGTTTCACATTTTCACTACGCAGACAAAGATAAACATCTCGAGAGTCAAACATCATTGCAATTCAGCTTAGTTAACTTACAATTCTGACGTCATATCCTGATGTCCGGATGGCGTAGACAAACATTAAAATAAGATTAGCTATGCTGACTTAGCCTGAATAAATTTAATAGGTCATGGTAACACCCAGTATTAGGTTAGTTAAAGTTGTTTGTTTTATATTATTTTTATCTATAAATTTATTTCACACAGTAAGCAATCACTTCGTAAGAATCATTTCGAAAACAAACAAGCGAGTTTCTATGCAAGAACGTTCGATTTTCAAAAACTAGCTGCCTATTTTCCCTCAAACCACATAAAATCAGTATTAAAAGTGTACTCATTTAAAAATGTAGTCTATGATATCAACATAAATAGTTTTATGGCATTGTCTCGTTTGCAACACTTTTCATCATAGTCAGGCTGGGCATGAGCTAAAGAAGAACAACAACAACTTAATAAAAACTTATAGTACACTAGAAATGTTTTTAAAATTTCCTTTAATGACAGGTAAGTTGTCAGAATCTTTACACCGTCGGACTAAGTTCCGTGCAGTATTTCTGTAAGCTTTTCAAACCGAAATCAGGTTTGTTTTTCAGTCACGTATTAAAGTCGATATGATCGATTATTTCAGGCCCAAATTTTCTGACCTGATGCCTGTGTGAGAAATTATAATTCTTAAAAGACTATTTTTACATTTATGGATACTACTTATTCATATGCACAAACACACTGTTATATATATAAGCATGGGTACAAACATAAAAACAATATGCCTAATTAACTGGAGCTTCGTGGCAGCGACAGTATATATATGTATATATATATATGTGTGTGTGTGTGTGTGTGTGTGTGT
>NC_068982.1:147287200-147293427 GCF_001194135.2 Octopus bimaculoides
TATATATACACACACATACGTATGTGCGTGTGTGTCTGTATATACATATATATTTACATATACAAATATATAAGGGAGTTGTACACGAAGTACGATCGTTGATAGAAATAGCAGCCGGTAAGTTTGCGGCGCTATGTAGAACTTCACTGAATATTTACAGGTAGAGATGTGTGCAGGCGGTGAATATTGGATAATTCTGTCTTACTTCTACGGAAACCGTTATAGGAATAAAGGATAACTCAATACTGCAGGTTCAAATTCTTTAGATCACGTGCGTGAGCGCGAATCTGATTGGGTATTGTCAGTTGAGACAGACAGAGAAAGACATCGTATCCGCGTGCACTATGATTCCCTAATCATTTTTCCCTTTCGCATTGTACCAGCAGAGGACTGAAAGATTGAAAAACACTACTGTCGCCAATGGGATTTGAAATCGGTACGCAGAATTACAGGACAGAGGAACACTTAATTTCTCATTCATCTTAATATAGAGGAAAACAATTAGTATTTGTTTCCCAATTGACGTACAAGAAAATCGACTTAGCTTTAAACAGGACATAAAACCAAGATTCATAATAAGTCCCACATCTTCAAAGTCTAAAAGACGATGCCATAAACTCTTGTATAAAGCAGATGATGTCTTCATTTTCACCTATTCATCAATCATTCATAAACCGGTGAGAAATAAATGATAAATCAAATAGAAAACAATGGGTAATAAACTTTTATTGGAGGGGTGTCACTCTCTCTCAACATTTATTATTTCAGTTGGATTGTTTGAATGAAGATTAACATAAAAATGGAGCTCTAAAATAAGAATGATTAAAGAAACAAAAAATAAATAAATAAACGAAATGAAGGTCTTGTTTTTCCCTTGATAGGTTAACTGATTATGTAAACGGGTACTTGATTTCATGAGCTGCAGTATTTGTTTGGAATTGGAAAATATGAGCTAATGATATTCGTAATGTTTAGCAACTTAAAAAACTTCAAAGAATAATCAACAAAACAAAACTTTAATATTTCATCTTTAATGGGATTAATTTGAAGGCCATTTAAAGGCCATGCTGTAAAATACTATTATGACTTTTAGCTGTAAAGAGAATTCATTCATGGTTAGCGGAGTTGAAGTTGTCACGGCAACTGTAATGGATATGGCTATTGCAGATAGAGCTTGCGGAGTGATAAAATAGTGGTTCATAAAATAGTTCATAACAGCAGAATATAACATAAAAATTATTAGTGTTTTTGTGGTTAAATACTTGTAACTTTCATGAGATTTCCGTTATAATTATTGACATTGAGTGAAGTTAATTAGTACATCTATTGACATTTAGGTAGCATCTAATGACTTGCCTTATCAGTAAGAGAATTATTAATATTTTTTTTTATCAGATTTCATGGTTGAAGCAATACAGTGCCAGACTAAATGCCTTACAGTAATTAGTTTTAATCTTCTAAGTATTGAGTTTAACTCTCCCTAAGTATCGATTAGTGGATTTAATTGAATGGTATAACTATTTTGTAGCAGTATTGATCACATTTTTATATTAATTCATCGCACAAAAATACTTCTAAAATTTGATACGTGTTTATAAATATGCGTAATCAGTAGAATATAATAAGCCTTGCGTAGAAGGATTTGTATAATATTATATTATACAAATATATACTTGTTACAAACAAGCAAGCAAAAATCAGAGTGAAATATCTTGTATATTTTTCCAATAAAGCTAGAATGGTTAACTTTGAATTTGACCTTATATACAGTACAATATCAAAATGCAATAAACAATTATAGTTACAGTGGTTATGATCAGTTAATGCTTCTGTAGTTAGATCTGATCGAATTTCAAAGATCTCCCAATGAGTGTTTCTCAAATATTACGTTTATTATTGATTAATACTAGGTTGACTCTAACAAAAAAGACTTAGGTTTCGAATGCAAAATGCACCGTGCACCTCATTAATCAATGTGTTTTGTTTCCTTTGATGGTAGTGTGTAACTTAACGGTGATTTAGCTGCTCTTTCTAGCAGATCGGTTAATCACATTGAAACTCAGCTGTTTTATAAACGTCCCTTCACTCTCATGTTACTGTTGCTTTGATAGATACGCAGTATTTTTTATCATGGTCAAAATAAATATTTCCCAAACGTTAAAGCGTTTATCATTTATTATTTTAAAGCATCACAACCAACGCAGTTGTTTTTTTTTAATTCTGCATTTCATTGCTATACTTAGCACTTGTAATAAACTACTTCAGAATCCATTACAATTCAGATGAATGAATCAGAGTAGAAATTTCATTGCAAGTCACATCGGTTCTAAAGATATGTTTAGTATCACTTACATGACAACAAAATGTCCCACAAATTTATAAAAGCTAAAATACTATAATACAATTAAAATCTAACCGGATGATTATTTCTAGTGAAATCCATTAACAAAACATTCTATATTAAAACGTTTAGTACAAATGTGATACGGAAATATAAATATATACGCATATAGGCACAGGGGTAGCTGTGTGCTAGGAAGCTTTCGTCCTAACCACATGGTTCCGAGTTCAGTCCCACTGCATATCACTTTGGGCAAGTGTCTTCTACTTTAGCCTTGGGTCGACCAAAGCCTTGTGAGTGGATTTGATAGACGGAAACTGAAAGAAGCCAGTCGTATATCTATCTATCTATCTATCTATCTATCTATTTATCTATCTGTCTGTCTGTCTGTTACTGCCTTAATCAGAGGAGAAAGAAACAATGCTCCAGACCTGTTTCTATATTTTTAAGACTATAAGACGAAGTTACCCTCAAAGTAAAGGCGATGCTCCAGTGTTAGCAATAGACACTGTGGTAGTGTTAAGCCAGACGATGGCTTGAGTCAACTAGTCAAGGAGAGAAATGTCTCTTTGATAGGTTTCCACACATATTCCTACTACTAACAAATTTCGCTTACAATGTTTTCGTCGACTAGAGGCTGTAGTAGAAGATACGCGCCTTGCGGTGCAATAGAACAGAAAGTAAAACTAAATTTTGCGAAGTGAATTCTTAACTACAAAGCCATGCATAGTTTCTTTTTTGTTTAGAACTCGGATGCCATTAGAATTGACGCGTTCGTGACATTCCTTTCGATGAAATACCTGCAAAGAATATGTTATTAACAGGTCAAATGTTATTCCATATATAACATGTTCGCCATATATATCATGAAAGAAGAAATGAGTTGGTGTCTTTTACGTCTCCGCTAAAGTCTCAAATATAATAAATTCTACGTCGACTTCAGATACTCCATCTCATACCTATTTTCTTTTAACTTTACGATCTGCTGATTACCACAAGCTTACTGATTCTAATAACAATCCTTATGTTTGTGTATGAACAATCTATGTAGCTACCTATCACTGAATATTTGTGAATACAATAGGGTTGCAGACTAGATGATTGATGCAAAACTTTTAAGCTGTGTAGGTTCCAACTGCTTTCTTTGGACATTATCAACTTGCATATCTAATACTCTCAGCAAACTATCCAAAATATTGAATGTGAATCAGAACAAGTGACTGAATAAATTATCTATTATCTTTGTATTGACACTTAGGCACTGAGATGCTGGAAACCTGTGACTTAGAATGGCACTCCTTATTCTGACATTAGAAGAATCACTGTCTTTAAATCATGGAAAATTGTAACTATAGTTACCAGAAAGTCTGGAGAAAAAAAGTAATTATTATTATCCAGAAATGTGAAAGAGCTCAGATGCACCAAGGCTCAGTTTTATGACTTAATACATATTGTAGTAATGATAATAATTATATTACCAAAAGGACTGCGAGATTGAATTTATTTCTTAACTTTTCGTTGGACAACGTTTCAGCCAAAATGCATGGAACCTGTACAACTAGATTTTACTATATTGAAAGTATTTATTAACTGAATAATTATGAACATTGAGGCATGTAAATACGGGGAAATAAAATGATTTTGATAGATGAAATATATAACACTAATCAGTTGATGATCTCGATATAAACGAGGAAAAAAGCAGTCTTCTTATTTTTATTTTTCTATATATCACCAGATGGTCTTCAAACCAATTACGTTCTATATTTGCACGCAACGTCTCAATATTCTTTACTTTCCGCGAATCTAACTTACCTATTAAAACACACAATAGTAGTTTCCATTCCCAGGAAGATCAATCTTTTTGATCTTGCCTATCGTCATCATATTATTCTTTCTTCGAACTTCTTTGCATGGAAGCAAAACGATGCTCAAACCTACTTAGAACAAACACAGATACCACACGTAGCCAACAGGCAGCAGTAATATTGAAATACAAATAATATACTTCATTAACGGTGGGCTATGTTAGCCCCACCTGTGTCCCAGTTTTTCCGTATAAATTCACAATATAATAAATAGAACGTAAAAACGGTGCGCAACGCAGCATAACAGGTTGTAGCAATCTTTAGAGAACTGCATTCTTGATGAAAAAAAAAATCTAAGTCACGTAAAGAAAACAATTGTTTTCTCAGAACAAGATTCAACCATAACAACCCCAGTGATTACATGAAAATTCTATTTTTAGAAATCCATATACAGGCTATTGTGGTATTTTACGCCTGCCAATCAAAAAACATCATGCAAGGACTTTTTTGACATGGACACCAAAAGAGCGTTTAGAAAGTGCCGTTTCAAGAATACCTTGCGCTGAACATTTTCGAAAATTCTGAAATGTAGTACACGATGATCACTTGGAGAAATGTAGCAAGAACAGCTATCATCAAACATACTGGCGGAAGTTTACTGATTGGTATCTCTCAACACAACAAAACATATCGCTAAAGGAATGTGATTGTCACGACTGCCATGCCTTGAACTATAGGTCTGCCTCATCAGAGTTGGATAAAAACAATAACAACTAAAACGACGCTATCATCATCGTCAATATTAATATTAACATTTCGTCAAAAACTTTGAGTTTTTTTCCCTTCTTATGGTCAACATTACAGTTTAAATAGTATATCAAACCTTTAATCAAAGTCTTTCCACTTGTGTCCTTCCAGAATATTTACGTATTCATAGATACATTGTCTAATGTGCTCTCCATTTATTGACAGGTTAAGATGTGATTTAAGGGAGGTTTGGTGTTATGGATTTGCTGCAGTGATCTGCAACTTCAGGCTAATATCATCTCGATATCAACTTTGTCTTTCATACTTATAGGGTTGATAGATAAAGTACTGGTAGAGTATCAACGGCGATTATTCTTGCTATCTCGAAGCCGTCTATATTGTGCTGCGTGAAAGCAATGAAAATCATTCCCCGAACTACTTTCTTCAGATGCGGATAAAGATTAAGAAAAGGGGAGTAACCGCTTTTCATCAAAAATGGAAAACGAAAAAGGAAACAACAGGAATGATTTTGATATGGAACTGTCCAAGAACTGATTACAGCGAAGCACAGCAGAACAGAAAAAAATTAAAGAGAAACCTTTCTTTTTACTACGTGACTAGTTAAAAAAAGATGTGAAATATATTTAACTGCTAGCACGTCCCTAATTGACACAGAGCAGTTGTAATGTTTTGTGTTTTTCAAATTATTAAATTAGCGTGCTGTATCATGAGTGATAGCCATGTTCATTATTACAGACAGGGTTAAATATTGAGACAGTTGTGGTAAAAGCAAGTGTCTGTTGCGGTCACTCTATATAACAAATTGAAAATTCTCATTTGATCATTGTCAGTGCCTGAAATATGATAATAAAAATGTCTGTGGTGATTGCAGCTATTATAGATAGGTTAGAGAAAGTGAGAAAAAATACTTCCCCACCACAGAAAAATAAAACAAAACAAAACCAAATATACGTAGGGAAAACAGTAAAATGGAATTCTTCTCATTGACATTAGACACGTGGCCGCCTATTAAAAGTGTTTTCATCTGCACTATATTAGAATCATAAGCCTGTTCGATCCGGGCTGACCTGGGGCTAAACAACAATACAACAACTGCAGCAGTGACAACAACACCAACAGCAACAAGAGCAAAGGCTCGCATCTGCATTCTATTAGTATCCTGCAGAGTTGAAACGAAGCATGTGTGACAATCACTGTAGCGTTTTATATCTCATTATCAGGTCATACACACACACACACACACACACACACACACACACATACACACACAAACACATACACACACACACACACACACACACACACACACA
>NC_068982.1:147294476-147295073 GCF_001194135.2 Octopus bimaculoides
TATTTCGTCTGCCGCTACGTTCTGAGTTCAAATTCCGCCGAGGTCGACTTTGCCTTTCATCCTTTCGGGGTCGATTAAATAAGTACCAGTTACGCACTGGGGTCGATATAATCGACTTAATCCGTTTGTCTGTCTTTGTTTGTCCCCTCTGTGTGTAGCCCCTTGTGGGTAGTAAAGAAATAACACTTGTATGTGTGATCTTTACCAACAGAATTGGCATTTACAAATATTTAATCTCCTCTCAGTCTCGGGTAAGCAGTATAAATATGAAAGGCAACACAAAACGGAGGAAAAATAATATATGATTTATACAATGTCATTCTCTACCGATTATCTCATCCACAAACACGATACATATATACACAGAAACATATTGCACACACACACACACACACACACACACACACACACACACACACACATGTATTTCCATTTATATATATATATAACTCTTTAACTTGTTTCAGTCATTTGACTGCGGCCATGCTGGAGCACCGCCTTTAGTCGAGAAAATCGACCCCAGGACATATTTTTTGTAAGCCTAGTACTTATTCTATCGTTCTCTTATGCCGAACCGCTAAGTTATGGGGACGTAAA
>NC_068982.1:147295497-147299462 GCF_001194135.2 Octopus bimaculoides
TATACATTCATATATACGACGGGCTTCTTTCAGTTTCCGTCTTCCAAATCCACTCACAAGGCTTTGGTCGGCCCGAGGCTATAGTAGAAGACACTTGCCCAAGGCGCCCGGCAGTGGGAATGAACCCGGAACCATGTGGTTTGTAAGCAAGCTACTTACCACACAGCCACTCTTGCGCCTGTACGTATATACGTATATAATTATATATGTATATGTATATGTATGTATGTATGTATGTGTGTGTGTATGTATGTATGTATGTGTGTATGTATGTATGTATGTATAAATATAATTGTCACTAAATGTGATTAAGTTGTTACGAAACACCGATTTTGTCTGAGAATTCTCAATACTGCCGTCAGTTTCCGCAGTTTTTGTTGCCTCGTCAATTAAGTCCGCTCGATTGGTCGGCTTCTTCCGGATCCGCTTTGTTATTGCTATTTATGTTTTTGTCGTCCAAATTATTGGAACATTTAGCGATTTGCTAATGTGTGTATATAAATTTAATATAAACAGCAGCTTGATATTGTTTCACCTAAAAGGAGAATTATAATCGGCACTAAATGTGACTAGGGTGTTAGGAAACACCTACATTGCTAGAAATAAGAGCTAAGGAGCTCCAATGCTGTAGTTGATGCACATGAATGACGACATATACTTTAACAGAGGCCATAATCATTCGGAAAATACCGATCGAGAATTCTTAATACTGACGAAGTTCCGGCAATTTACGTTGCCTCATTAGTTAAGCCCGCTCGATTATTCGGTTTCTTCCGAGCATATATACATACACATATACTATATGCTAACATATTTGTGAAGGTGCGTAGCTTAGTGATTAAGGTACTTAGCTTGCGATCGCAACGTTGTGAGTCCGATACCTGGTGACACGTTGTGTCCTTGACTAAGACACTTTATTTCACGTTGCTACACTTCACTCAACTGCCAAAAAATGTGTAGTACCTGTATTTCAAAGGACCAGCCTTGTCACATTTTGTGTAACAAGGCTGAATCTCCTCGAGAACCGCGTTAAGTGTACACGTGTCTGTGGAGTGTTCATCCTCTTGCATGTTAATTTCACGAGCAGGCTGTTCCGTTGATTGGGCCAAATGGAGCACTGGTCGACGTAACCGACGAAGTTCCACACTTTTATTCACATATATACACAATCACTATGACTGTATGCACCTATCTCCAATGTCCAACAAATATATTGAGTGCTAATTTGAACTGAAGCCTTACCGGCTTCATGCAGGAATACAACACAAATATACGGGCAAATATATACATCTACACATGGAATTGCATGAATATGTGCGTACAATTAGAGAGAGAGAGAGAAAGAGAGGGAAAGAGTGTGTGTGTGTGAGAGAGAGAGAGAGTCTGTAGATGTAGATCTGTTGTATGCAAGCTGTAAGTTATTGCATGCTTATTTAAATATTGTGAACGTCATCCGTCATAAAAACCAGTAATATTTGATGAAAGCCAACCGTGTATATATTTTGCTGGTCTTACTATCAGCCGTTTGAGATCTGGCTACCTTTAAGAGTCCCTATCCTTGCAACTATTCCGTGAACTAAATTCAAAATTTCATAAATATATATATATATATATATATATATATATATATATATATATACACGTGTGTGTATGTATGTGTGTGTGTGTGTGCGTGTGTGTGTGTGCATATGTGAGAGAGATAGAAAGTATGGCTGTTAATTGCACTTGGTTGAATATACAAGGAAAAAGAAAAGATGAAAAAACACAGATTTGCTTTACACGACTAAAAAAATATTAGAATCCTCATAGCAAAAGTATTATATAATACTATACAAAATAAGTTATATAAATACTTATAAATACATAAATGCATAAATATGATTTATTATTTAAAAGCAATTAGGACGTCGGACGAAACACCTTGTGCGTTTCTTCTAGATCTTCATGTTCTGAGTTCAAATTACATCTGTCATCCCTCCGGGATCTATAAAATAAAGAGTAATATTTAAGTACTGGGGTCGATTTAATCCACTAACACCTTTCCCCAAATCTCAGGTTTTCCTGAGCCAAGATTACGAATAATTATTACTTAAAATGTCGAGTCGCACTTAAAACTCATTCTTTAGGTTCTTTTGCACCAGAACTCTGACACAATTACCTGTTAATTCTCCTTCAAGCAAGATTATAATTTTGGACAGCAATGAAAGAAATAAAAAAGAAGAAAAACTATTTTACTGATTCCGGGATATAGTAAATTATTAAAAACAAAATGTATGAATCATGGCCTCAAACTATTTCAAACTATCTGCATAGAGCCTCCGTCCCTTTCGGCGATGAGCCTTCCAGTCGTTCGTTAAAAACGAGATCATTTACTCTTGTATTAACCGATACGGAGTCGTGGATTGCACAGATGCGTCTAACTTCGGGCAGAATCAGCATGAAACAATAAAGTGCAAAGCTGGAGTTTTGAATAACAAGTACAATGTATCCAATGGGCTTCCATACACTGTTAAAAGACGTATGTCTTAGGCGCCTTGCTGTGGAATCGAATATGGGATTTTATGATTACGAAGTGAATTTCGTAATCACTTGAACATGCCTACGGTCGTATCACACGCATGCTCACATACTTAAAAAACAAATAGACACAAGCGCGTACACACGTAAATTTACAAATATGTAATGTGTGTGTCCCTGAATATATTTTGGATAAAACATCCACCACCTTTCGCATGTGTGTGTGTCTTGTCTCTCTCTTTCTCTGTCTCTCTGTCTGTCTCTCCCTCTCTATCTCTCTCTCTATATATATGTATGTTTATGTTTGTGTATATATATATATATATATATATATATATATAGTAAAGCCCGTCGATACATCAAAGTGCCAGTTGAATGTTACTACTAGTTTAACCCCAGGTACATTCTCCACCAACCGGTTATCAGTGCAATATATATATATATATTGAAAGAGAGGAGAAACGGTGAAAGAATTACATAGAGATATAATGGTAATGCGTATGTGCACATTAGAGAGGAAGAGAGAGAGAGTGTGTGAGAGAAAGAAAGAAAGAAAGAAAGAAAGAGAAAGGAGAACGAAGCGGAGAAAGAAGAAATGTTACCAATGCTTGTCTTTCGGGATAGTTTTAGCATTAATCTCGCTTAATAAGGAAGTAATCGACCTCTGTTTCAGAGAATCACTTCCTTTGAATCCATGATCACCTTATGCCACTGGTATTTCCAGCTGCGGAGGTTTTGGTTGTGGCAATAGATTTGTTAAATGAGTGTGGGAGACTGACACAGATTCGTTGTGAGTGTGCCGTGACAACGTAGACAAAGACATATCCATAATATAATCGCCTCAAACTAAGCTAATAGCTTCACAAAACTAATGGGTTAATTTTTCTCAAATTGCACCGCAAATTAAACACTCCGAATAGATTTAATCATTGTTATTCTGCGTCCTCTCGCTCCCTCTCTGTCTCTTACTCTCTCTCTCTCTCTCTCTCGCTTGTTCGTTCGTTCTTTACCTCTCCGCCTCTCTTTCTCAATCACAGACAGAAAAACGTGTCATCTACACTTTACCTAACTTGCTGAAGGCACACGCCCGATGCACATCATGCCGCGAATACTGGAGTTCAGATGCTGTGGGATGGTACGACTACGATGTGCTCATGTTTAACAAACCTCTCTCTTGTCTTTTACCCCCCCCCCTCTCTCTCTTTCCTCTCTCCTCTCTCTTTCTCTCCCCTCTCTCTCTCTCTCTCTATCTATCTGTATATATATATACACAAACACACACATATATGTATGTATAAACACAAACTCACATATATATATTTATATGTATATTTATATATAAGTGTATGTATATATATATGTATGGTATATTTACATGTACATGCATATATATATGTGTATGTATATGTATGTATGTATATATATAGATATATATATATATATATATA
>NC_068982.1:147300193-147302693 GCF_001194135.2 Octopus bimaculoides
CTCCTCCTCCTCCTCCTCCTTCTTCTTCTTCTTCTCCTCTCTCTCTCTTTTATTATTACTTAAATAGACATAAAGATACTATTCACTCCCTCATTTGCATATGTGTGAGTGTGTGTCTGTGTGAACGTTTGAGGGTCTGCATGTGCGTTTGTGTGTGTGACTGTTTGTGTGTGTGTGCGTGTGTGTGTGTATCTGTGTGTGTATCTGTGTGTGTGTGTGTGTGTGTCTGTGTGTGTTTCTGTGTGTGTGTATGTGTGTGAATGTTTTTGTGTATGTGTATGTATGAAAGAAAGACAAAGGAGGTGTAGGACTTAGCAAACGTTATTTGTTCCGGTTGTTTAAGTTCTGAGTTCAAATCATGCTGTATCCTACTTTGTCAGTCGACTTAATCCATCGTGCGGCTTAACACCGCTATTTGAACCCCATTTGACTTTAGAGGAGTCCGCTCTTTTCCGAGAATTTGAGGCAGGTCTCCGATCTGAGGATACATTTCTCTCTCCTTAACGCGTTTCTTCGAGAGTCCCTTTACTCTCTCCTCTCATTATCTCTCTCCTTTCTCTCTCTCTCTCTCTCTCTCTGTCTGTCTCTGTCTCTGTCTCTCTCTTCCGCTCCATCTCTCTCCCCCACATTCGGCTCGATTTCACCTTCGAAAGACGGTGAGATGGTAGCATCGTAGGGACGCCAGACAAAATGCTTAGCGTTGCTTCGTCCACCTTTTTTACATTCTGAGTTCAAATTTCGTTGAGGTCGACTTTGACTTTTATCCTTTCGGCGTCGCTAATATAATTACCAGTTGAGGACTGGGTTACTCCTCCCCCGAAATTGTTGGTCTTGTGCCAAAATTTGAAACCAATAGTTCAGCTTCGAAATGACATTTTATGCCAGTTAAAGAGGTTAGTATTAAATAAAAACATCAGGTCACACATTTTTGGAGAGATGGTAGACTATATCTGATAGATTTAGTACATAAATGATACTTTTTTTATTGACTCAGAAAGCGTTAAAAGCAAGACTTGCTCTTGCAGAATTCCGATTATTACTATTACTACTTATATTACTATTGCAACTATTAGTAATAATTGGGTATAGGTGCAACAACTTTAGGAGGGTAAGTCATATTTGACAGGTAACTTGTTTTATCGTCTCCGAATGGATGAAAACCCAAATCGTTCTCAACAGAAAAATTCAAATCCAGGCTGCAAAAACTGGGACAAATATCTCAAAGCAGTTTTCTCAACTCTCTAGCGATAGTGCCATCATGCCGACTTTAAATTTTCCTAATTTTCTTCACAGTCAGTCGGTACCATCAAAACCTGTACTTGACAGGTTCTTTACTTTATCAATCAAACTAGTTTAAAGGGTGTTGTAGACCTCGCCGTAACTTGGGCATAAAATGCAAATTACCAAAGGTAACACCGCAAAGTAATTTTGTGCTTCCTATAGCTCTAATGATTCTAAGCCCTTATTATATTAATTCAGCGTCATTATTATAATTATTGTTAAGGCGAGTGCAAAGAAATTTTGTTCACCTCCATATAGATACTGCTAGTTCGATTTGCGTCTAATATCATATAAAATCATAAGACCGTGAGCTGGCTGGATCGCTAACATACCGGGCAAACTGCTTAGCAGTATTTCAATGGCTCTTTACGTTCTGAGTCCAAATTCCGCCGAGGTTGACTTTGCCGTTTGTCCTCTCAGAGGCAATGAAATAAGTATCGGTTTAATAATGGGGTCTAAGTAATGGACTAACTACCTCCCCCGACATTTCAGGTTTTGTGCCTATCGTAAAAAAGGAATATTATATACAATTACAATATAACAATCAGGCAGAGTTAGCACGCAGGAGTAAATGACGGACGAACTGCGTAGTGGCAGTTCGTCTGTCTTTGCGATCTAAGCTCAAATTCTGTTGAGAATGACTTTGCCTTTCATCCTCTCGGAGTTCAAATAAGTACCATTTGAGAACTGAATGGTATGTAATCGACTTACTCCTGTTCCCGAAATAGCTGACCTGGTGCCACAATTTGAAACCAAAATTATATACAATTATTTAAAGGGACAAGATGACCACGCCGGACAAAATACTGACCAGCATTTCTTCCGTTTTTATGTTCAAAGGTCAAATGTCACCGAGGCCAACTTTGCCTTTCCTCCTTTCGGATGCGATATAATAAGTACCAATTGAGCGCTTGGGTCGATGTAATTGATATATTTCCTCCAACGGAATTGTTGGCCTTGTGTTAAGATTTCAAACTAAAATTATATACAATTATATACAGAGTTATATACAATTATATACAGAGTTATTCAAAATTGCTTTTTGCATTCAAATGAAAAATATAATGTTTATTCTTTGTTTTGTTCCAATATTTTTATATACTATAGCGGAGAGCTGGCAGAATCGTTAGCACGCCGGGTGAAATGCTTAGCGGTATTTCGTCTGTCTTTATGTTCTGAGTTCAAATTCCGGCAAGGCCAACTTTGCATTTCATTCTTT
>NC_068982.1:147303912-147304962 GCF_001194135.2 Octopus bimaculoides
AGAGAGAGAGAGAGAGAGAGAGAGAGAGTGAAAGAGAGAGAGAGAGAGACTGTGTGCCCGCACGTGTGTAGGCATGTAGGTATATATGAGTGCGCGTAAGTATATATGCGTATATATGGGTGGTTGTATGTGTTAGTGTATGCGTGTCTAAGTTTGTTTCCACTGCTTGTCGACTGGTCTTGGTTTATTGTCGTCCCCGTAAATTAGCGGTGTGACAAAGGATTCCAGTAGAATAAATACATGACTTTAAAAAAATAAAAGAAAAGAAAAAACACTGGATGCGACTTTATCGCCGAAATCCTTCGAGGCTGCCGTTCAATGACTAAGAGAAGTCAAGGAATACTTTACCGTTGTTACTGTATTGTTTTGTTGACCAAATGCTCTAGATGATGTCTGTTGTTCATAGTGAATATTCCAGTTATTATGCTGTAAACACAGTTTGACAAATAGTATCTGAAACTATATAGGTTCCGACAGTCTTATACCAGTGCTTGAAATATGTGAAAATGAATAACATTTACTTAAATAATGGGCAAATTGTAAGTGAATATCTCCTATCTAAACCAATCACTAGAGACTTATGCTTGGTGGCTGTACATACACAGATATACACACAGATACATATACAGTTATGACATTCTGTTAAGTACGTAGTAGAGTACAGTATAAAACTCGTCCACTTTCGAATTTCCCCCCGTGCTATCCAGTAGTAGGATTATACGTATTTCTAGGTTTGTGTTTGGGCTTCTGTCGTGTGTGAATAGATTACTGGAAACGTTTTGGAGTCAACAAGTAGAAGTACAGTTGGACATTTATTTTCAATCACTACAATTGTTTCCAAGCAATGTAGTTCTCATATATATGTATATATATATATGATGTAAGAGGCTTGCTTCCCAGCCGCATGGTTCCGGGTTCAGTTCCACTGCGTGGCACCTTCGGCAAGTGTCTTTTACCGTACCCTCGGGCCGACCAAAGACTTGTGAGTGGATTTAGTAGACGGAAACTGAAAGGAGCCCGTCGTATATATATATATATATATATATATAT
>NC_068982.1:147313247-147320950 GCF_001194135.2 Octopus bimaculoides
AAGAAGAAGAAGAAGAAGAAGAAGAAGAAGAAGAAGAAGAAGAAGAAGAAGAAGAAGAAGAAGAAGAAGAAGAAGAAGAAGAAGAAGAAGAAGAAGAAGAAGAAGAAGAAACTCCCTTGTTAACACCAATATCTCAACGACTTTCACCCCTATTAAACTTCCCAAATTTACATGAAGTTCCGAAACTTACAGTAGCAACAACAACGTCAGCAACAACTAACACTCAAAATGCAACGACAGCAACAACAACGTTTACAATGGCCTCATTGAAGACGACAACGACGCCGATGATGATGATGATGATGATGATGATGATGATGATGATGATGATGATGCCGTCGATATAGAAAAAACAACAAAAGCAAGGTCTATAACACCCTTTGTGCTTACTAAAAGAATTCTCATTAGTGAACCTACCAAAATGATTTCTGCTACTGGAGAGCAATTCTAAAACCAGTAATATCAAGCTGTTCACTATCACCACGTAACAACAACAACAACAGCATCAGTATATCAGCAATTGCTCTCTCTCTCTCTCTCTCTCTCTCTCTCTCTCTCTCTCTCTCTCTCTCTTTCTCTCTCTCGCTCTCTCTCTTCCCTCAATTAATGCACATCTACTATTCTTAAAGATAGAATCAAATCAAATACGTTATGTATGAGAGCCAATATAATATATACATACGTGAAATGCGATACACACAGAACTTATGCTCATTCATAGATATAAGGTATACATATACATGTATCCGCACACACATATATATATATGCATGTGTGAGTATGTATATATATATATATATATATATATATATATATGTATATATATATATATATATTTATATATAAATAAGTATGCATGCATATATAGAAGCACATGTATGCATATGAATATCAATGCACACTTATATGCGCACGCACACAGATACACATGCAGATGCACACCACGGATATGAGCTTATATAAGCACACTAAGATATTTCCATATGCCTTTCTCTCTCTTTGTCTGACTGCTTCTCTCTCTTTCTCTCTCTCTCTCACTCACTCACAGACATACATTCTCTATCCCCCACTCTCGCTCTCATTGTTTCTGTCTCTTATGTCTTATCCTCATTCTCAAACTCTTGCTCCATTTTTGACTCCACTCTCCTTGATTTAGCCTTTCTGCTTCTTCTCAATTTTTCTGCTCTCTTATACATCTACATCGCCTTCCGCTCCCCTCGCCCTTCACCCCTCACCTACACCTGTAATGATATGGTACTTAAACAGACACACGCATGCAGTAAGTGATAGACATAAGGCGTAGCCATCTTTCATTAGCGAGGCATTCATAACAGCAGACAATACCGATAGTTTTTCGGTCCTGTAACCCACTATCAACGTGAAAATTACCAATCTCCTCTTTCCACAGTGAGACGTCCACCATTTTCTTTTCCTCTGTATCCGTTTTTCTTTCTCTTACTACGTCAAGATACAGTAACGTCCCATTAAATATCTTTCCAACCTTGTAAATGATTCTTTTTTTTTCTTTTTCTATGCTTCCCATGCTTTTATTATTATTTTTTTGTCTCCTCTTTTCTGTATCCATAACTACCAGAGTCAAGCTTAACCAATCAGATGCCTATCCAATTTTCTAAGTAACCCTGACAATATAGTTCTACGGAGATATTTGTATAAATTTTGCACTGATATGTATACATCATTCATATTATACGTAGTTTCAGTTATAGAATACTCTACAAGGTAGCAAATATACATATTTTCCCCCTTTTTTATCTTGCTTTATCAATACGTATATGTATGTATGTCTACATATATACTTATATGTATATATGTTTCCTTGTCTTATTAAATTAAATTATTTCTGCATATACACAAATATTTCAGCATATGTACATATTTACATACATTTTATATACATACATATATGTGTATGTGAGTTGGTGTGTATGCATGCATTGCTTTATGTCAACGGAATGCTTTGTGTTTGTATTTGGATCCGTAATATCCTCCTACAGTGTTACTGAGATTAATTGTACTAACAGATCAGTCGCTCGAGAACTGGAGTGGGAGTAGCAGAAAATGACCAGAAAATGACGAAGGGAAAGTATTTTCTGCTTTCTCCTGGGTATAGTAGATGACATTAAAGATACTTCAAATTTAAAAGCTAAGAAAAATATCTACAGCAAATAACAATATTAAATAATTGTTTTCCATGTTTGGAGTAGTTACATCTGTAACCACGTTGGTGCAATGGCTGCATGGCTAACAAAAGTCTGTGTATGTGTGTGTATATGTGTGTGTGTGTGTGTGTGTGTGTGTGTGTGTGTGTGTGTGTGTGTGTGTGTGTGTGTGTGTGTGTGTGTGTGTGTGTGTGTGTGTGTGTATGTGTGTGTGTTGACAAAATAAACCGGGGATTTTCCTTGGCATTATCAGCGTTTTTCGTCAGTTCTGGAAAGGTCGATGTTTTCCCAAGAGTAAAGAAACTGTTGTGACTTCTGGTCGTCAGACGATAATGAGAAAATCTCCATCTGCATACTTTATGCAAAATATAGTACGTACGTGCGTACAAACATACATGCAAAAATATACATTCATACACCAATACACACCTTCCAGCGTAAATATTTGCATACACCTACACACATACACATTTATTAAAATATCATCAATATATTTGAAAGGAACCGTAAAGAGGAATTTGAGAGAAGGCAACTTCGACTAAATTAAAGAGGGAGGCAATTCAAAGACTTAGACTCAGTTATGCTCCTGTTCTGTTTTCCTCATCGTTAGTGTTCTTGTACGAATCTAATGCAGATAAATTCATTGGAATCAATATTCTTAATAGTGAAAATAATTACGTTATATCAATAAAAAGAAAATATTTACGAAATTTAACTAAAATTATTTCCTGTAGGCATTACTGCTGACAGACAATTAGGAAAGAAACCTTATAAATATGGGCCAAATGGGATTGGAAATTATGAAATTAGTATGAATTAACTCGGGTGAGTGATATCAAACATTATAAGCCCTAAAAAATGAGGTTCTTAGTATCTCACTTTCTTTTTTTTTTTTTTTACATGCAGCATATTAGCGATTATACTTTGTGCAGAATATTAAGAAAATTAAACGTTTAAAGTTTAAAGTTTGTAATTTAGAAACAATTCATAGAAAATTATTGCTAGATCTTGTAGTAGAATAGCTGTGATTGTTGTTGCCTCGCTGTAGATCAATTAGGGAAATAAAAGACTAGCTTATCTTATTAAATATTTACTAATTTAAAAGTTAGGCGTTTTTGAATAGACTTTGACTGCTATAACTAACAGATAGTACAACCGCAGAGATATATGTGTGTGTGTGTATGTGTGTATGTATTTATGTATATACAGATATATATCTGTCAGTTTCAACCATATATGTTAGAGTGCTTCAGTCAAGGGAAATACATGCTCATTGAATTATAGCATATTTGTTTCCGTCTACCCAATATCACTCGCACAATCTCTATGAGGCCCTCGTAAAAGCAATTTGTTCACGAGGCATCGAGCTCGAGAGCCCAATAATAATGATTTCAATGACACTAATAGTGATGTCTAACCTTGCCATATGGCCACACCCTTTGGGAAAAGTGATATATTCAGCAATATCCAACTACGAGTCCCACCGTAGTCGGCGAGTTGGTGGAGTTGTTACAGCATCGTAGAGAATACCTTGCGATAATCATCCGGCTTTCTTCGCTCTGAGTCTAAATCCTACTGATGTGTACTTTGTCATCCTTTCCGAGTAGATAAATCGAGCGGCAGTCCAAAATTGTGGTTTAACGGAATTCTAGGATCGTTGAAAGAAATAACTTCCGGTATCTTCGACGTATTTTCGTATTTCGAACTCAAATTCTGTCTAAGCGAACTGGCTATGTTTAATCACACGACAAAGGAAGCGCTCTACCCTAACAACAATTGGGCAGATGGAGAGCAACGCAATTAGTCCAACAAAGACATGCTGAGGTTTCATGTAGCAATGGGTTGGATCGAAGACGGCTGAATAGGAAAATAATACTTGACTGACACTTATTTTATTGCTTCAAGCATGATGATGGACAAACTCAGATACGATAAAATATGAACTAAGTGCATAATATAGGCGTGCTTAAATAACACAAGGCACTTTGTCCTATACCTCCCAACAAGCAAACTTAGAAGTAATAACATTTCGGCAATGTTTCGAATTTAATTGCAAACAAATTAGTAAAAAGTTTTTATAAAGCCAATATGGGAACCATTTCGTGGTTATTCAACCTATTAGAAACAGCAGACACTTTCAACTTACATTATATCGTCTTAGAAAAAAAAAACAGAGTGAATAATTTTCTCTTCGATGTAACCTGAGTAGGGGAAAAAAAAAAACAAGATGCACATGGTTGGAATGACTTCTCTCTGTGGCATATCGATCAAGGGCTGAGAGGAACGTGTCAGAAGTAATTAAAAAGTTATTTATTACGCAGAAGCTACAATAAATCAAATGAAACTGTTTTATTGGTCTCAGATTCAATAGCTACTTTGAATTTCGCAGTTCATGCCAAATTATCAATTATATTTAATTAAAGGCTTTCGAAATATACGGAATGCGTTTGAAAATTTTGATGTAGTTACGCTGTAGTAATTCATGGAATTGTAATAATTTCATTAAATGAACAATAAAATATTATAAGACGTTATTCAGTTACAATTACAAATAGATTTTAAAATTTTGTTCCTATAGCGGAGAATGTGAATCAACAACATACAATATACAAGGCTGTTCAGATTGCTAGAAGGAACAGTCAAGTACCTGAGCAAGAAACTCATAATTGTAAGTTCAATACACTAGCAAATGCACGTGTGTGTGTGTGTGTTTTTCTGTGTGTGTGTGCGTGCGTGTATGTTTGTGTGCACGTGCGCGCCTGTATTTATGTGCGTGTGTGTGCATGTGCACGCGCGTGTGTGTTTGTTTGTTTGTTTGTGTGTCTGTGTGTGTGTGTTTATGCGTGCAGGTTTCAACATAGTTTCTGTTTCACAAATTTTCAATTAAATGATTTTAGTCGACACGCAATTACGAATAAAATAACACCTGTCCAATGTGTTTTGCAGTGGAATCAAACCTAGAAACGCAAAATTGAGTAATAGATTCGTTAATTATCAAATTAACGTGACTGTCCATATTGAATGATGTTCTTTAAAACCTTGAGTCTTTTCTGCTTTTCATCTAAACGTATAACATGTTGTCTAATTTCTATTACAATCTCGTTATATCGCCGTCTCCTTTCCATAAACTTCAGTATTTTCTATCAACACCACAAAATCCATGAAACGGTATGAGTCATGTCAAATAAACTCACCCAGCAATAGAAAGTGACGGGGGTCAGTTTGAAGAAAGTAGAATGTAACTCTTGCACCCACATTATTTATCCTCTCTTCGCGTACAAACTGCGACACGATACAAACTTACATGCCCTAGAGGCTGAGAATGACTTTTAAGTGATAATATTCATACGAAAAATATAACTGAATCTTTCCCTTAATAACTACTACTCTGCTCACTGGATGTATTCCACAATCTAATCAATTGTGGATATTCTCTCAGGCGAGAGAATATTGGAGACCACGAAGTCGTCTAGTTAAGATGACAATTTTCTATCTTGTCCATTATTTACTATTCTTTTATATGAAGAATTGTATCATTGGAAAAGCAGGCTGAATGCATTCCGTTGAAATTGGTCAAGATATCCACGTCAAGTAGAATTCAACAATAGCATTCTACAAAATACATCAATCGTTCTCAAATGTTCGATGTCGTAAAGTATCTTTCAATGCTTTCAATTAAGAAGACTTTTCACATCGACAGAAAACCAATAAAATACTGACATTTCCCTTCGAAATTGTCGACTTCAAATTAGAGAACAAGTTCCACATACAAACACTATTAATCCTTATGGAAATATAAGTCTGTTTGCACGTGGAACAAGTGTACATTTATGAAAACTGACTCTAATCACTTTTTCTACGGATTCATAAGCACATTACTTATAATATTCATTATTAAGATGGCAGATTGATAGAATCCTCAAAGCGTCGGAAAATGTATCTTGCAATATTTTCTTTAGTTCCTTACATTCCGCGGCCAAATTCCACCGAGGTCAAACTTTGCTTTTTATTCTTTTCGATAAATTTCAGTACCAGTCAAATACTGGAATTAATGTTATCGACTAAACCCTCCCCTCAAAATTGTTGGAATGGGCAAAAATCAGAATCACTCATGATATCGATTTCAAGACGAAGTGGAAGCAGAAGCTTGTAGATTGAGCGATTACATCAACGTTCCCTCGCTGGCTGGTTTAAATGTGTTATAATGAGTAAACATGAAAACGATGTTCTTGAGGAAGGAATAGCTATTATTTTTTGGTGATGATCAGTTAGTAATGTGTGTATAAAAAGGTTTCTGGTTATGTTGGAGGCTGTATTCATGTTACATAGTAGATTAAGCCATGTGAAATCCGTCATTTGCTCTTCTATGATCTAGGTGGAATTCTTGTTGACTAACTCTTTGCTAGACACGTTTTAGAATAAGGCACCGTTTTATTTGTCTTTTTTTGACTGTTCAATCTGTCCCTGGTAAAAGACAAATAAGTGAATTGTTTTACAGCTGCATGTGCATATGTATGTGTGTGTTTGCACGCGAGTGTGCTTGTGTTTGTGTGTATATATATATATATTAGAAAAATAATAAGGTACTCAGATATCTGGATGGCTGTACATTTACAGATTTTTATTAATATGTCACATGTTTTTATAAATCATATATTAGCGCTTGCATCTATTCTAGTAGACTCTCCAGATTTTTAGTAGACTCTCCAAAAATCTGGAGAGTCTACTAGAATAGATGCAAGTGCTAATATATGATTTATAAAAACATGTGACATATTAATAAACATCTGTAAACACATGCGTATATATATATATATATATATATATATATATATATATATATATATATATATATATATATATATGGTGCTTACTCCATCTTCACAAAGGATTGCCATCTTTGTCATCTTGTGCTTCCTCATAATCAGCAGCATATCTGACTTTCCGTTCACGACCTCTCAGATGAATATTTCAACAGGTCAGGTCCTCACACATCACCATTTTTGTATTGCCATACAACTTTAAGATGGAATGACAAATAAGGTCGTCGCCACCATAAACAGACATTTGTAGGTGATTGGATTATAATTATAAACGTTTGTACAACACGAGTAGTACTCTCTGAGGCTCCATGATGACACGCCGAAGCTCTGAGACTCCTAGTTACTGTTAATACTTCATTTAGAGAATTAACATTGCTTGTTTTCACCTTTTCGATATCAGTGAAGAATTTCACTGGAAAAGTAGATATAAGATTGCCAGGTTTTTGTCTCTCTCACCAGGGTCAGTAGCTATCGAACGCCGACGAAGGGAAATAACCCTGAAATCCGGATCCGTTCGTGCTGCAGATCATGGTGAGAGGGATAACTTCCCTTGGCAAACAGGACACAGTCGTGTGTCGATAAGCCAGCTGGAGGAGATGTCCTCCTGGGGCTAAAAGCAACAGTAACATCCACCCCTAGGGGTCAGCCACACTTAAGTGGCAATATACTACACTTTATTGTGCAGTTACTGTTAATACTT
>NC_068982.1:147321621-147322296 GCF_001194135.2 Octopus bimaculoides
TGTATATGTAATTAAGTTTCAGTTGAATTAGGTACCTAAATTGAGATTTTGAGTTCCATTATTAATGTAAATATGTTTTTAAAAAGTGGTTATATCCTTATGTTCGAAGTTTATGTGGTAATCTGACGAGAACGATTTCGTTTAAATTGATAGAATGTTTTCATTAATCAATTAAAGGAGTCGCTTGAAACGGCCGTAATAAATTGAAACTTGTACATCCTTGTTACTCATAAATGTCTATATCTATATATAATAAATTAAAAGTGGTGGTTTATTAACAATTAGAACCTAAAGACAAAAGTGACGAAAATCACAAAATTGACAGAGTGTACTGACTAGCACCACTTTTGCTAAAGAAGAGAGTTAAACTAATTCAAATCACAAATGCACTGTCTTAAGTGACTGACAAAGGGAGGTAAGTTCCCAGCGTACATATCTGGATCACGATTTCGGATTTTGATATAGACCTTCTTAATCCTCATCAGCAGCTCTTAGCGCCTAGGATTAAACTCCACTACCTCTGTCAGTCTTATAAGAAAAACCGTTGAAAACATATGCTGATTTCTGAAACGGTAAAAATGTAAACAACACATTAAAAAGAGTGGCTTATTAGCAATTAAAACCTTAAAGCAAAATTAATACAGTCACCTACTCAGTAATATATATATATATATA
>NC_068982.1:147323161-147323890 GCF_001194135.2 Octopus bimaculoides
ATATATATATATATATATATATACACAGTTGCTTCACCACATACCGAAGTTCAGAAATAGCAGCCAAAATGCTGAGACTCCAACAGATAGCATTACTTGTAACTCACAAAGGCAAAACAAGAAGAAAGAACAATGAAAACTAACCATTCGAAGTTAATCATAGACGCGTTTCTGGCTTAGTAGCGATAACACTCCATTTCCTCATCAGTATGATGTTCTCGTTGACAACCGATAATGGTGTTTACATACCGAAGGGCTTGGTAAAAAATTATTAATTGTTAATTTATTAATAAATTGATAAACCTTTACCCTTTTAATTGTAATAATTATTCACTCCCTGATAGTAAACCGCAGATTTTCTGCGGTTTTGCTTGTGACGCACATGGTAATTTCTTGAGAACGAATAGTGGACTGGCTGACCTATGTAGGTTCGGAGGTGCTTTCAAGTTGTGTCGATGCATGATGTTCACTCTGTCATACATGCACAATTGCTAGCACCGTCGAATCTACAACGAGAATATCATACTGAAGAGAAATGGAGTGTTATCGCTCCTAAGCCAGAAACGCGTCTATGATTAACTTCGAATGGTTAGTTTCGTTATTTTTCTTCTTGTTTTGCCTTTGTGAGTTACAAGTAATGCTATCTGTTGGAGTCTCAGCATTTTGGCTGCTATTTTTGAACTTCGGTATGTGGTGAAGCAACTGTTTTGCTGATCCCTTAATTATGTT
>NC_068982.1:147324227-147325200 GCF_001194135.2 Octopus bimaculoides
TATATATAATATATATATTATATATATAGAGAGAGAGAGAAAGAGAAATGGAGGAGAGATATATATATATGAGTGTTTGTAAGAGAAAAATAAACAGAGATAGTGATAGATATATATAGAGAGAGGTAGCGGGAAGTGTATGTGTGTACGTGCGCGTGTGCCTGTGTGAGTGCGTGCGTGTGAGTGTGTGTGTGTGTGTGTGTGTGTGTGTGTATGTGTGTGTGTGTGGGTGCATGTGTGCGCGCGCACGTGCGTGTGTGGTTGATGTGAAATAGATGAATAACTGCTGTTGCTAATGAGACATGGGCTGTTTGTGACTTAAGTGTCCGTCTGACTCTTCTGACTCTGAATAAACGCTAACGACTGGACAGCCAAGCGAAAATCTATGACTCATCACCACAACGATTATGAGAAAGTGACCCAGGCAATGACAGGTTTATTAAGAAAACTTCATGGTTCAAGATACCGTTACGACGTTGCGATACGGACAAATAGACGAAAAATGGCTGCCCCATTTATGTCTAATGGTGGACACCTAATTGAGTTGTTAAAACCTAATTTTCTTCCTTCAGTTCGTTTTTCTCTTTTTTGTATGAATTTTCTTTCAGAATGTCTTGGTCTTATTTTCATTCTCTCTAACATTTTTGTATTTATGATTGCTTGCTTCTTTCGTTGGAAGAATCAATTATTTTTAATAGTAATTTGTTTTACTTATTTACATTATTTTTTCTTTCATATTACGCACCCACATAGCCATACACACACACATGCACATACACACGTTAGCACGCACACACGTATACATATATACATACAGACATAGACAGTCTGATAGATATACACACACATACATATATATGCGTATGTATGTAAAATATGCATATACACTTTTATACATACACTTACATGTATATGTGTGTGTGTATATATATATGTGTGTGTGTGTAATTGCATACACAAAACTAAATACACA
>NC_068982.1:147325328-147327731 GCF_001194135.2 Octopus bimaculoides
TATATATATATATATATATATATATATATATATATATCATATACATATATATGTATACACACACACACACATATATATATAAATATATATACACACACGAACTTCTATACATATCTATATACATATATACATATATATATATAAATATAAATTTATGTATATGTATACATACATACATGCGTACATATATACATACATACATACATACATATATATATATATAAGCATATATATAGAAATAGATGTGGAGGCTCGTGGAATTGTTGTTAAGGTGTTGCCCTCGCAATCGTAAGATTGTGTTTTCGAGCCCTAGCGCGGGCGGTACATTGTGCGCATGTGCAAAACACTTCATATCACGTTGTTCTACTCCATTTAGCTGCACATCGGTAAGGCTGCGATGGACTGGCATTCTGTTCTGGAAAAAGGAAGTGATTTATTGTATAACACAACGCATCACTGGTCAAGGAATCAAAACCATGATCTTGCGTTCGTGAATGCACCACGCTAGACACTAGAACACAGGACTTCACTTATATAACTGTATGCGAGGTGGTGCTGAAACGTTCCTGACTTCGGGCAAAAAAAAATATAAAAGAGGATCAGTTCATTATGATTTTATCCATAATATTTACCTCTCAAATTCACACACTTATTACAGCAGGCCTTCAGTTTTTCTAAGCCCTGTAAAAGAACTAGGAAGTTTGGGCCTCCAACCAGGTCTTTCACGACACCCGTAAAACCGGGAATCTTTCAGCATGCCCTCTCGTAAAATGAGCAAAAGATAGATAGACAAACAGACAGACAGACAGACAGATAGATAGATAGATAGATAGATAGATAGATAGATAGATAGATAGATAGATAGATAGATAGATAGAAATTGTTGGAGGCGCAAAGGAGTGGTTCAATCATAGTTAGGTTAGGTTTGAAATCTTGAGGTAGTATCTGCGGCAAGTATGCTTTCCTGTAGCCTCAGTTTGGCTGTGTTATTGCTAAACAGAGACTATGTGGAAGCCTGTCGAATGGATTGTACTCCTAATATTAATATATATGCTTATCACATGCTAATTCGTTGTTTGCGTAAATCTGTTCTCGGAGTAATTGATCTCACCCTACTCCCCCGAAATTGCTGGCCTTGTGCCTATAGTAGAAGAGATCATCATAATCATCATCATCATCATCCTTATTATTATTATTATTATTATTATTATTATTATTATTATTACTAGTATCATCATCATCATTATTTTAAAGGCAGCGAGCTAGCTGAATTGTTAGCATGCCAGGCGAAATGCTTACCGGTATTTCGTCTGCCGCTACGGTCGACTTTGCCTTCATCCTTTCAGGGTCGATAAATTAGGTACCAGTTGAACACTGCAATCGATGTAATCGACACATCCCCTCCCCCAATATGGCTGCCCTTGCGGCAAATTTTGAAATAATCATAATAATTATTATTATCATCATTTATGGTCTCCTTTCATTCTCCGTAGTTCACGGAGATTGGAGTTACCAGATAGTTGCTTAATATACCTCTCAACTCCCTTCTTTATCATTCCCGAATGCACCAATTACTACTGGTATTATGGTAGTATTAAGCTTCCACATTTTAGTGGTTTCAATTTGCAAATCCTTTTAGTGAAAAATCTTTTGGTATTCCTTTGTTCATACGTTTTGTTCTTGTGGGAGAGACATATCTATTAACAGAAGTTCTTCTGTTGTAGTCCTTGATCACAATATCTGGTCGATTTGAGTCAATTTTTCTGTTTGCATTGGGAAGTCGCAAGTATGGTGACGCCCTCGCCATTTACTACATCCTCTGAATGCTGCCTGTACCACGTATCATGGGATTTAATTTTGTAGTATTTATAAACATTCCTGTGAATGTACTTTGCATTTTGTTTGATGTCTTTTGTATCAATGATAGATCTGTCACTAGTTGGATCTCTTTGATCTTTCAGAGATCAGGAGAAGCAATGGTAAGATTGTCAGTATTCTATCAATCCAAGGGGCCCTTTCATTGTGTGTTTTATCTTCTGCCGAGATTTTATTCCAAAATCCTTGCACTTCTTCTTTTGATGGGACAGACTTTATTGTTACAGGTGTTTTCCCTATCTTCCTGTAGACATTTTTGGGGTTATTTTTGAACATGTTATTATCTCGGAAGAATCTAACACGCTTTTCATACCTTGCTATGCGGGCAGCTTTAGCACATACCTTTTGCTTGATGGTTTCTATGGTGGCATCAATGTCAACTATGGTTTTCATATTATATTTTTTCTTTAGTTTTTGGGTCTTTGTAGGTTTGATACTCTTGTCAAATTTAAGGTTTTTCAAACATTCTATGTCATATCTAAGCAGCTTAATTTGGTGTTGAATGCGTTCTTGCCAAGAAGGCTTTTT
>NC_068982.1:147328970-147329944 GCF_001194135.2 Octopus bimaculoides
TATTTCAAATCTGTCTGTAATCACCTTTGCTTTTCATCCCTCCGGGGGTTGCTAGAATAAGCTACAATTCCAACAACTCGAGCTGATGTTAAAATTTCTTGTCCTCGACCTTTTTCAGTACCAGTGATGATTAACAATTTTCTCTCACCACTATTGCTTCTTTTGATGTTGATGTCGTTACTACTGCTGCTACTATTCTCGCTTTTGTTGTTCCTACTATTGATCCTGTGGTTGAAACTTCTGCTATTTATTATTTTTTTTGCTCTTTTTACTGTGGTTATTGTTGCATCTTTTCCTGTTACTTGTAGTATTGATGTCGCCGCTGTACTTGTTATTATTGATACAATAGCAGTTGTTGTCTCTACTACTGCTATTTTTGCTTTTCATTGTTGTTATTGTTATTGCCGTTGATGATTTTGTTATTATTACTCTTGTTGTTGTTGTTGCTATTGTAGTTTATGTTGTTTCTTGCTTTTTTTTTGTCTTTTGTTATTGTTGTTGTAGTTTCTGTTATTGCTGTTTGCCATCCTTTGCGTTGTCGGCTCCAGACAATTTTGTATCCAGAACGTCATATTAAAGAAAGACACAGAAATACTTATTACATAATTCATACAACCTTTAGTGCAATATCAGCGCGTTGTTCTTATTAAACAAATTTCGACGATAACATCGTATTTTGATGTCCTATATTCATACCAGAGAGAATATTATTAATCAATATATCTAAATGCGATCGATATTTCCTCCAATGTAATGATCTACCATAACACTGTGTTTATTTCTTTTTAAATTCAAACAGCAAAATAAATATAAGTATTGCATATTTATGTCACTGGAAATGGTTCCTGCCATTTGATCTAAGCAATTTGTTAATTCGTTTTCTTTATTTTACATCCTTAGATTTATCTATTTTTTACTTTATTTATTTTCTTTTTGTTGTTTTCTTTGTGTTTTGGGTTTTTTTTTTTTTTTTT
>NC_068982.1:147329954-147332992 GCF_001194135.2 Octopus bimaculoides
TTTTTTTTTTTTTTCTTAAATTCATCATCTTGTATTCAGTCGAGATAAATATGGTATTTGAATAGAAATCTGTTGTGTGCTAAATCGAAAATATTCCAGATTTTTCCTGGCAAATAACTGCAAAAGTCAACATTCATACTGGAAAGATTTGATTCGATTAAAAGGCATAGATCTATCTAACAATTGAAGATGAAGCTGCGTTGTTGCTGCTGTTGTTGTTGTTCTTGTTATTGATGTTTTGTTGTTCTTGCTATTGTTGTTGTCTTGTTGTTCATCTATCCTCGGTTTGATATAGCAAAACTATGATCGAAAGCTTCCAACTAAAACATGTTTGTCTATGTAATGAATTCTTTTAATATTTTTTTATGCAGAAATATCAGTGAAATCTCCTTCAAATTACACCCTACCGTCTGAAAGAGAAAGGACATATTGGTTACTGTCGTCATAAATCTAATGTGACAGATGAAGTTTACTTTCCTTCAATTGCAAATATTTCATGGCATTTGTAAAGTCAGACAATATGAAAGCTCGAGAAATACATGTTTTAAAAATATCGTTGCTGTTTGTCTTCTGGTCTGTCCTAACTGAATTAGCCTACGATAAAAGTCATTCAAACTATAGCTATACAATCTTTTCCCGTCTTGCAGGAAACACATGACTATGTTATCCAATGTGCTCTTTTCTGAGTTAAGAAAGTGTGAGCTTAGAGAAATTTGGCAGGTATTTCTAACAACTCAAGAGACCACATGGAGATTTCGTCACTAGAAACACACTCGACAAATGAGAATTTAGACAAAACTGATATTTGAAATGGCGACCGGCTTATGATTGGTTTCAAATAGCTTAATCAGCACGACAATGCAGAATGTATGGCCTTCGGATGTTTTATAAAGCTAGTGAGATTGATACTTTCATCGTCATAGCTGAAGGATGGTTAGTCAGCATCAGAATACACACACAAACAAACAAAACATGTGGCGAGAATGAAAACCCAGAAGGCTGACACACTGAGCGCGGAAGGTTTCGGTACAAAATTCATTACAGTGGATCTACTTCGATACTTCACCAAAATAATGACAGGAGGAGGAAGTACAGTTGTATTGGTTGCGTTAGATAGCGAGGATCTGCACGAAGCTATCTTAAAGTCGCGGAAGCCATTGGAGTAATGATATCATACAGCCAAGAGTGAATAAACTGAATGTCTGTGGATCAGAGGTTATAAGATAACTTGGTGAGTAATTCATTATCAATCAGTAGGAAGTTCTTTTGGAATGCGTCCTAGAAAGTTTGTGCAAGCATTAACAGTGCAGCCCCACATCTGAAAGTGTTTGAAATGATATTGTATGATGTAAATGACTTTCTCCATGACCTAAGCATTGGAGAGAGAAACGAATGTAAATGGACAAATGAATTGTGCAGTAAGATCATCGTCGACTTATCTTTTACTCCATAGCGATTGACTTTTAGATGAATAATTACATACAATTGTTATTATAGATTCACATCTGTAGCGATTATGGCAATATAAGGCCATATATTGAAGATTTTCAAACAAAGACATTTATTACAATGTCTAAAATAAAACGATTGTCAAATTATCATTTTTTATTGCTAGCAAATGGTAGCTTGCGGCTCAAACGATCGACTTGAATATTCTATATAGAAACGACATTTTGCAAATTCCTGTTCGGCAAAAATCTGTGGAACCCCTGACAAAAACATTCACCAGTTGTTAGTTGTACCCTATTTTACGTTCTCAGTTAAAATTCCAATTCCAATTCCAGCTGGTGTTGGATAGAACAAAATTTGTACGGTCTAAGTTATATTATTGGATGGCAGTTGTGTAGAATATGTGGTGTGAATGTTGGTGGAGATGTTCAGCGTATACTATAACACCAGATACCGATTATATATTTGTTGGTACTATTAGTTGGTTATAAATAGAGTATTTATTGTACGGTTGGTCCTATTTTATTACATAGCAAGATTATTTTGGACTACCTAAAGTTGTAAGGTCTGATATAGCGCTTATATTTTTGTTTGCGTCTTTATTTGATATATTTAGTGCAGCTAATGCTTTCATTAATATATCCCACATTCTACCCATTTCTGCTTGAGCGTACTATTTGAGAGTTCCTAGACTTTTTACAGAACTCTTAAATAAACGCAACAAAATGCCTTTCGGAGCACATAAATAGTCGTTTGACCCCTTGATAATTATATCTGGGAACTTAGCTATGATCTTTCAATGAAGACAAGCATAGTCCAGATTATTCTCGCTTGTCAGACAGCATGGAAGTTCGGGTAGATGACTCCATTCTAAAGGAATACGAGGCAATGGCAAGGAGAGGTAAGTCAATGTCATCGAATAGCATAGCAGGTCGCTGAACAAATGGACTGGGTAAATTATTCGGGTTCTGGTTTGGTCCAGATTTCCAGGTGTGCAGGAAATAAGACGAAGTTATTAATAGAAGCAGGGTGAAAACTAGAATAACAACAGCAAAAATTAAACTCTACAAACATCAGAATGACAGGTTGTTGGTAAACAATAAAACACAACTACGATCTACCAAGAAAAAAGAAATTATTTCTCAGACATCTAAAAGATTTTGTTGTTGAACTAAAACCGTGATACATTGCCAGGCCGAAAGAAAGAGCACCAGAAAAGTACATTTGTCCCTATTCAATGATGTTTCTCTCTTAAATGAATTTTGTTGACCTGGACTGGGAATGCAGCACTCAGTAGAGGATATAACAATTTCGTGTTCTGCCTAAATATGAAGACACTCTTATATGACTTCGAAAGTTCAGAAGATAAAAGCAAAGATCACCTGAATTCTGCAAGCAGATTAGTCAATAGAGAGCAAGGAATACATGCAGAGGAATGCGATTACAGTTTTTAAATCCCTTGTTCCTCTCTAAACGTATAATATAAACCTACTGTATGTATGTATGTATGTATGTATGTATGTATCTCGTTTTTGTATTTGGTTTGCAATATTCTTTACGTAAATTAGTGTGATGAAGGATATTTTATT
>NC_068982.1:147333351-147333948 GCF_001194135.2 Octopus bimaculoides
CTCTCTCTCTCTCTCTCTCTCTCTCTCTCTCTCTCTCTCTCTCTCTCTCTCTCTCTCTCTCTCTCTCTCTCTCTCTCGCTCTCTCTCTCAGTAGGTATGAATGTATGTATTACATTGAAAGGCACATACATTTCTCAACTCCATCGTGGTAAACATTTGTCAACTTATTAAGCGAGCATTTTTGAAAATAATATATTTCTTCTAGAAATAACTTATTACGGTATAGGATTAAAAATATTATACATTTCTCTCTCTCTCCCTCTTTCTCTTTCTCTCTTTCTCTCACTCTTTTTCTCACTCACTCTCCTATGCCTACATATGTAATCCTACATGCGCCCACGTAAATATGTATGTGTATGTATACATATATGTATGTACACGGAAGCACAGACATATATACTCTTCTAAACACGATCGTTAATGGATTCAGTTAAGCTAACACCTACGAAAATAATTAACTTCATTTTACAGAAGTCATTATATCACCAAATGGAAATAATTTTTTCTTAAGAAAACTTACAAATGATTATTACATATTCTACACATGAAGTTAGACACACACGCGCACACACACACACATATGTATGTATATATATA
>NC_068982.1:147334405-147335922 GCF_001194135.2 Octopus bimaculoides
ATATATATATATATACACACACACACAGAAAACGAAGAGAATGTGTGTAACAGAGAGAGAAAAAACATCGAAACAGATAAATAGATAGATAGATAGATAGATAGATAGATAGATAGATAGATGGGAAGTTACGTAGTTCAGGAAATAGTTAGGAAGGGGGTAAGTCGATAGGTAGATAGAGAGTGAGACACAGAGATGTAGATATGCTACTTGTTTCAATCATTAGACTGCGGCCATGTTGGGGCACAGCCTTGAGGAGTTTTTAGTCGAACCAATCGATCTCCTGGGACTTATTCTATGGGTAACTCTTGCCGAACCGCTAAGTTATGGGGACGTAAAGAAACCAACGCCTGTTGTCAAGTGGTGGTAGTGGACAAACACGGACACAAAGAACACACACAGACAAAGATATACACAATCTGTCTGTCTGCCTCTCTCTCTATCTCTCTCTCACACACACACACACACACACACGCACACATGCACAGACATATATTAATCGAAGGGCATACTGAACATGTCTACCTGCTGGAAATAAGAGTTAAAACTCTTATTTAAACCGCCGGGAAAATAACACTGGTAATAACTAAAGAAATCAACCGTCTGCGAGCATACGGGTCAAGAAAATCATTCTACACACCTATATACCATCCAGGTATATTTTTTCTAGCATTTGGACTCATGTGAACCGGTTTCTGGTCTGGCATTATAGCCTCACCCTCCTCAGCACGTGTTACTACGATGAAAAAATCTCGCGACCCGTCAAGTGTGCGGTGCACTTATTTGTTTTGCGCCAAATCTAAGCAGTCTCAGTGTAAAAACTAATTCCAATAAGGAGCAAATAATTCTGCAGGAATTATTTGCGAAGATATTATCAACTATATATATATATATATATATATATATATATATATACACAAGGGTTGGATAGAATAATGGAAACACCTTAAAATTTCAAACAAATTCATTTTAATATGAAGTAGAGCCGCATTTGGCAGTAATTACAGCTTGAATTATACGAGTTATGGAATCGTACAAAGCTTGAATTTCCATTCTTCAGCTAAAACAATCTCCATTTCTTGTTGTGATGATGGTGGAGGATATCGACTCCTTACTTTTTTTCTGAAATGCACCATAAATGTTCAATAATATTGAGATCTGGGGACTGTGGTGGCCAAATACGATGTTCAACTTCACTACAATGTTCCTCATGGCGCTCAGTAACAACTTTAGCTGTGTGAATTGGTGCATTATCATCCTGAAAGATTGCGTTTTCTTCCGGAAACAGTTCCGCAACCATAGGATGAATTTGATCAGATAAAATGCTTAAATAATCTTGACTATTAATTCTGCCATGAAGGGCAACCATTGGGCCGGCGGATTTCCAAGATATAACCACCCAGATCATCACAGATCCTCCTCCATGTTTAACAGTTGGGTTAAATGCTTCCTTTAGCTGTCTCCACACGTATACTCGGCCGGTGGTCGGAAATAAGGTAAAGGATGACTCGTCCGTG
>NC_068982.1:147336453-147339295 GCF_001194135.2 Octopus bimaculoides
ATATATATATATATATATATATATATATATATATATATATACATATACAGTGGGCTTTTTTCATTTTCCGTCAAACAAAATCCACTGACCCAAGGCTATAGTAGAAAACACTTGCTCAAGGTACCACGCAATGGGACTGACCCCAAAACCATGTGGTTGAGAAATAAGCTTCTTAACACACAACCACACCTGTGCCCATGCCTATTTGCATAACGTAATCCATTTAACTGCCACAAAAGCCGTCCATTTAAACTTGACAGCCGTTTTTTTTTTGTTCACTTTAAGGCAAAACACATCGCTTAAATATTTCCTGAATCCACGACCAACTCACTTGCCTCCGCAACCAACACTACTACCACTCTTAACAAATTCCCCCATACCCCGCCTAATAACTTGAAGTTAAGGGGTAGTGTTGGTGGTGATGGGAATGGTAGTGGTGGTAATGGTAATATTGCCAGAAGTACAGAAGACATGGTTGCTGGGGAGAAGACCGGATAACCGCTGCAGTTTCGGTCTTAAATTCTGACCCAGCATCTAAACGCGTTCCTCGGTGTCGTTTCTTTGTATACTCTAGATGTAACCCTATTGTTTGTACATTTGTGAGTAAGTATGTGTATGTGACAGAGAGAAAGAGAGAGTGTGTGTATGTGAGAGAGCATGTGTATGAGAGAGAGAGTGTTTGTGTATGTGGTTGTATGCTTGTAATTATGTTTGCTGTGTTCTTTGTGTTTGTATGTGTGCATGTATGTATTCGTGTGTGGCTGCGTGTGTATGAGTATAGTGAGCGTGTGTACGAGTATAGTGTGCATATGTGCCTGTGTGTAAGAGGGCGTGTGTTTTTCTATGCTTGTGTGTATAGATATTTGTAGTTCTATCAGCGTTTGTGTACGCGTGTGAATGTGTGTGTGTGCATGTGTGAGAGAGAGAGAGAGAGCGACAGTGTGTGTGTGTGCGCGCGCGTACGTCCATGCGTGTGATCGTTTTGTGTGTTCTTTCTTTCGTCTCCATCTTTGTTTTTATCTTCGTCTTGTCAATGGCGGACGTTCAACGAGCGGAAATGATGACACACACATAAATGAATCAAAACACTCTTGACTTTTAGTGGTTAAAGTTTTATATCCGTATGCTGTCATTTACGATTTACCCTCGAATGGATGAGAAAAAAAGTAAAACGGTTTGACAAGGAGCACGTAATGAAGAAAGATAGAGGTAAAGAGAGTAGTAGAGAGGTAGAATAACAGAGAAAGGAGAAAAAATTGGTGACATGTAGATTGATAAATTATGAGACTAGTGATATGTATGTATGTATGTATGTATGAGTGCGTGTGTGTGTTTGTGTGTGTGGAAATAGAGAGAGAGCAGAGAGAGTGATGGGATGATTTAGATATGAAGTTAGAGAGATAAATTAGAGAAAGAGACGGAGTAGATGACTAAGAGTTAGATAAGTTATAAGACAAAGAGGGTGAGAGATCGGATATATGAGGCCGATTACAAGAAACAGTGTGAAAGGGGGGGTGAGGATGGATAGATAAATCAACAGAAAAAAAGAAAGGGAAAGAGAGACTACATCACTACATGAATTCTGGGAAGAGTAAGCAAAAGTATGAGAGAAATTTATTTAGAGGTTGGTGAAACAGAGAACGACAGATTAAGTAAGAGAGAGAGAAAGAGAGAGAGGTGGGGAAGAGAGATAATCATACAAAACTTATTGTTTCTTGATATACCTCTCCGTATCTGGGATTATCATATGCTAAATATCTTCAGGAACATTTAAATCTTAGATGCAGGCTGAGTTTATTTCTGTTTGTTAGTTTCCTTCAGATTATCAAGTTTCGTCTAAATTTTCTTCTATTTCGATGAAGAGACATCAGATAATCCTTTCTACTATAGGTGCAAGGCCTGAAATTTTGGCGAGGGTACTAGTCGATTTAATTGACCCCAGTGTTTCACTGGTACTTATTTTATCGACCCCAAAAGGATGAAAAGCAAGGTCGATCTCGGCGGAATTAGAACTCAGAACGTAGTGGTAGACTAAATACCACTAAGCATTTCGACCGGCGTGCTAACAATTCTGCCAGTTCGCCGCCTTAGGGAACATCAGATAATGAAAATGATTCAATATCAGAAGGCCAAATGCACCCCATCACTGTTGGTTTTATTAGAGGGGAATTATAATGATGAGTTCTAACATTTTTAATAATGGGTTGTTATTTAGGCACAAGTCTAACAATTCTGAGAAGATCAGTCTTTACCATCGACTCCAGTACTTAAATGTTATTATATTTTATCAGACTCGGCATTTATTTTAAGGAGCGAAGTTGACCATGGCGAAATTTGAACATAGAAAATAAAAAAAGGGAGAAGAAATACCACAAAGCATTTTTTCTGACCTAATGTTCTAACAATCCTGTTAATTAAGGATACATAGTCTTATTTTTCCGTGGAGTATAGTCGGCTCTATTGACTCCAATACTTAATTGTTACATATTTCGGAAGAAAGAGCAACGTAAACATTATCCTTATTAGAACTCAGAACGTGAAATGACATCAATAAATACCTCAAAGCGTTTTGTTCATCATTCTCCCGGTTCTACCAATAACATGCCTATAATAATTTCTAGTATTCATACATAGATACAAGGACATCAAATTTTCTTGATACGTGTATAAACTGTGTGGTAAGTAGCTTGCTTACGAACCACGTGGTTCCGGGTTCAGTCCCACTGCCTGGCACCTTGGGTAAGTGTCTTCTACTATAGCCTCGGGCCGACCAAATCCTTGTGAGTGGATTTGGTAGACGGAAACTGAAAGAAGCCCGTCGTATATATATATATATATATAT
>NC_068982.1:147339305-147344648 GCF_001194135.2 Octopus bimaculoides
GGGTTGATTTGCTCGACTAAAGGCGGTGCTCCAGCATCGCCACAGTCAAATGACTGAAACAAATAAAGGAGTAAAAGAGTAAATAATTAAATTGAATCTAGTGTTTGTTAGTACTTATTCTCTCGATACCAAAAGGATGAAAGGCATTCAACCCGGTAGGATATGAGATCAAAACGTATTATGCAACAAAATAGCGCAATCAATTTTGGCCGACGCTCTACTGTTTATGCCACACACGTGGGGCAAAATTCTTTATATGATCTACTGAAATCGGTCCGGGTTTTTTTTTGTTTTTACTTTAAGGGTTCTCTCTGAATTCTAATTTCTCAGTATACTAATTCTCTCAAAATATTTAATTCACGTATCCGGAAAGACCTTTAACCACTTCTCTTTTCTAACTCTAAAGCTCTAAAGCTATAAAAGACACTTTATGATAATTTACCACAAATTGTGAAAAGTAGAAAACATTGGGCAGGTGGTTCAATGTTCAATGATACCTGTATAGATAAAAAAAAAACCGTCACTCTGAATAATGTGAAACACAAAACGATGTTCATCACTGTTATTGAAATATCTAACTGTAAAAGGTAATAGACGCTGCTTTTCTCACCGATATTGGCTCTATTATGGTGAGCAACAATATTTGTATCTGAATTAAATGTTACAGAGAAATCGAATCCTCGGAAGCATCATCCCTTTGACAGTAATATGATTATAAAAATGTAACTTTACAAACATAATCAATACAATAAGATCAATACTACTATCACAATAACAAGACTGATAATAATAAAATCCCAATCATTGTCACATCTGCCAATATTATTTTAACAACTTCACCACTATTATGACTAGTAATTACAAACTTTCTCTCATACTTTCTCGCACTCTCTCACTTATACACACACTCTCTCTCTCTCTCTCTCTCTCTCTCTCTCTCTCTCTCTCTCTCTCTCTCTCTCTCTCTCTCTCTCTCTCTCTCTCTCTCTCTCTCTCCCTTGATGAAGTGTGTGCATGACAAAGTTTTACGCGTGTGTCCTTGACACACGCTCCTTGCAAGTCTTTCTTTGAACCTTCTTTGAGTAACGACATCCGATATTTGAGCCTTCTTCTTGAAGTCGTTGTGACATTGGCCGCATTTTGTACATTTTTAGACCTGGTAAGGCTTATCGCCATATAAATCTAAAGCCAGACAATTTTTTTTCAAGAAAAGAGAGGGAGTAAGAAAGAATAAATGAGAAAAGTAAGTCGTACTTAGCTAGTACTTTACCGACCACGAAATGATTAAAGGCAAGCGTGACCACAACCGGCATTAAACTTAGGCACACAGAGAGCAAAAGCAAAAACTCAAGACTATCTTATGCTCTAACGTCTCTGGCGAATTACCACCTTTAAGCATGTGTATGCTCTTGCTTATATATTACTGCTTATATCTATCTTCACGTATGTATATATGTGCGCGCTTGTGTGTAAAACCTCGGATATGCGCTGGCGTATGTGTACATGAGCGTATGGTATATATATACATATAAATGCACGAATGTTCGTCTATGGGAATGTGTTTTTTTGTGTGTGTTCGCGTGTGAGTGAATGCCTGTATAAGGACATGTGTATGCTTTTGCGTGCTTCCACTTGTGTGTGTATATAAGTGAGTGTATGTTGCATGTGTGACTTTCCTTGTGTGTTTATGTGCGTGCATGTGTCTGTGATTGCTTGTTTCTGCTTGGTCTTTGTGTATGCATAAATTTATAACAAGGCATATGTGCGTATGTTTGTTATAGCGCGTGTATGAGTATGTGCTTATGCGTGTACAAGAATTCGTATGCGTGTTTGGGTATATGTGTGTAAGCGTATGCACAAGTACACTTCTGTGTGCATGTTTGTGTATCTGTGCGTCTGCTAGTGTAAGCATGTGTGCACATGGTTATATATATATATATATATCTGCTTGTGCGTGTGTGTAACAAACACGAAACAGATGTTTCTCTTCAAATATCAGACCAGTAAATTTGTGATTTGAAATCTGCAAATGTCTAACACCGTGAGACATTAATAGAGTCAGTAAAACGTCATTTATCAAGAGTTCCACATTTGCTAGAGTCAAAAAATAAAAGCATTATGTGTGTTTCTGCTTTTTTCAACATTTGAAATTGTGTCGTGTGCTAGAAAAAACATAACTAAATGCATTAGTGGTTTCGATGGAAAATTGTAAAGGACAAATGACTAAATATAAAAAGAAAAAACAATTACATGGAAATGAACATCAACAATAAGCCAACAAGAATGACAACAATCACAAAAGAGTATTAATAAAGTCAATAAAGAGAAATCAAATATAGAAATATAGAGGAGATTAAATAAATTATAGGAATATAGAGAGAAATAATGTAATAAAATGCAATAGAAACGATGACGCATGTTTGAATATGATCACACACGCGATAAAATAGAAATACGATGATTTAGTGAGAGTGGAGATAGTAAGAGTATGAGAGAGAGAGAGAGAGACAGAGAGAGAGAGAGAGAGAGAGAGAGAGAGAGAGAGAGAGAGAGAGAGAGAGAGAGAGACTGAGGAAGAAAACACAGAGAAAGTGGTATAAGCATTGAGGGGATGACAGAGGTATTGTAATGCTTTAGAAAGCAATTGAGTAAGAAAGAGACAAAGTGTTTGTTGGAAGAAAGGATAGATAAAATAAGAATTTTATAGGAATAAGGTAAAGAGGTGGTTTGATAAACTACATTTAAAGTGGAAATGTTAAAAATGAGTTACAAATACTGAGAGAAGATAGATAAGAAAATGGAAAGAGTATACTATAGGACAGAAAAAGTTATATTATATGAAAATTGTGGAAGTGAGAAGTGAGAGTAAAAAGTGAGAAAAATATATTGATATGAATTGTATCAGAGGCGGAAAAAGTGGATCGTAGTAAAAAAGAGAAAGAAATGGTTCATAAAAGTGAGGTACAGGTATATATGCATAATATCATATTGGAGAATGAGTAAAAACTAAACAACCAATGCATATAATAGGAGGAATGCAAATATTGTCGACATTTATAGAAAATAGATAAAGGAACAAAAAATGATAATTTGGAGAAGAAAAGTTTGAGGAAGTAGAAAAGAAATAAAACTGAGTAATAAATAAACAAATAAATAAATAAATGAATAAATATATAAAGATACCTGGTGAAAAATCAATAGAAAATATACATGTATTTATAAGTACCTGCTAACGTATGATACCTGTTTCATTTGAGACCCCACACTACGACGTTTGTTGGTATTAGTAATCGACTTTGTATATAACTTTCTAAGTAAAAAAAAACTGTTATATACCTAACATAATCAATGTAGTTACTTCATATACCGTCATGATAGGAATGTTTATTGAGATTACTTTTGAAGGGATACGTTTTGTAATGGATATAAGACATGTCTGAATATGCTAGTCGTACTATGAAGTAGAGCTTGAAGTTTTAATGCGGTCCGCGTGTGGTGTGAATGGAATGTGGCTAAAGAAAGCGAGATGGAAAATTCATTGATAGTCTACAGAGAAAGAAGTAGTAAAGATATATATTTACACCCACGCACCCACACACGCATATGTATGTATGTATGTATATCATTACCATATATAAATATGTATATATAGCTGTAAGACTACCTTTCTCTTTATATATGTCCGAGAAATACTGTCTTGGTTTTGTTGTCCCATTTTATTTAACATATACACGCTCACACACGACCCGCGTTAGACTCCTCACTCATACTATCATCGAACCGGGTGTCTAACAATGGTCCTTCCGTAGCACTTACATACGCGGGTCGTGTGTGAGCGTGTATATGGTAAATAAAATGAGACAACAAAGCCAAGGCATTGTGAAATTTCTAGAACATATATAAAGAGAAAGGTAGTCTTACAACTGTCTCAATGTAGATAATTTTTTGGTTCATTTGTTTCTTTTTTGTTTTGGAAATATTAATGTTAAACCATTAACTAGCCAAGAGGGAATCATACTAGGATGTTGCAAAACATTGTTGTAAAGTTTTGTTAGCAGTTTATGGTTCTCTGGGAAGGCATTCAACCAGAAGTTAGGAATGTTATCCTTTCCTGGAGATTTCCGTTTGCTTGACTTCCTGAGAGCAGATCTTATATCTTCTGTCTTGACACCCTCCCACTTTTGCTCTTCTAAGGAGTCTAAGTCTGTAGATATTCTATCAATCCAAGGGGCCTTTTCATTGTGTCTCTTTTCTTCTTCCCAAATTTTATTCCAAAATTCCCTCACTTCTTTTGATGGGACAGACCCTATTGTAACTGGTATTTTCTCTATCTTTCTGTAGAAATTTTTGGGGTTATTTTTGAACATGTTATCCTTGAAGAATCTAACGTGATTTTCATACCTTGCTATGCGGGCAGCACATACCTTTTGCTTGGTGGTTTTTTGGATGGTATCAATGGCAAATATGGTTTTCATATTATATTTTTTTTAAATTTTGGGGATTTTGTAAGTTTGATAGACCTGTCAAACTTAAGATTTTTTAAATATTCTATGTCAGCCCTAAGTAGCTTAATTTGGTGTTGAATACGCTCTTGCCAAGATGGCTTTTTGTGGGAATGTTGTCTTTTTTTAATCTTTTCACCACATAGAATGGTTGAGATTTTTGTGGATGCATAGTACAGATGGTTGAGATCTGTAATATTAACATCATTAGCTGAAATTATATCCTTAAGTGCAAGGCAGATTTTACCAATTATTTTCAGGTTTTGGTTAGACCTGCGAATTTTTGAGAGAGTATCGCGTTCATTAAAACTGGTTTCTTTAATTTTCAGCCATTCAATCATGATTTGTTTTTTTTAGATCATGTAGTTCTGTTGGATCAATTCCTGTGTGACTTTCTTCATCTACTTGATTTTCATCTGCCTTAGTATTTATGGTTGGTTCAGAGAGTAGTTCACTTTGCCTATCAGTTACATTAACTCTTTTAATCATTACAGCATTTTCAACAGCCCTGGGCTGGTCTATAATCATTTCCTCTGTAGTATCTTCTTTAGCTGCAGCTTCGTTCCTTTTATCCCTTACTGCTTGTTCAATTTAGTCAATCACTACTTCAGTTAGTAATTTCTTTTTTATAATGTTTCTTCTGACATTGGCAAGTTTGTTACTGTCTATGTAGGGTCTTACTTCAAGGTGTTTCTGTCTTCAGTTCAAGTAAGTTTGTAGAGTATTAGATTTATTTGTGGGGAAATATATGGCATGGTAGAAAGCCATAAGAACTTCTTTATTATCTTCCCTAGACCATTTTTCATTCTTTTTCTTTTTGGTTATTTGATAACGAGCATGG
>NC_068982.1:147344658-147345622 GCF_001194135.2 Octopus bimaculoides
GATGGACATCTGTTGAAATATTCTGGTTCTGGGGTACTTCCGCCTCCTGTGTTTCGTGAAGATTTGAACCAGTAGTTGATTTTTTCGGATCGAATTTGGTTCATCATTCGAGTACGCGGCCATTTGTAATACGGTTGATGAATATTCCGGTTTGTATTTTGTTTTGTTATCAGTGAGGTAAGACGAGCTTCGACGTTGACATTAGGGGACGGATCTGTCTGTTTAGGGTTAATTTTTTTAGATATTACCGTCCCCGAGTTCTCTGCATGTAAACATTGCTCATAACGTAGCTTCTTAAGGCTAACAGATCTATTTCGAGTACGTGGCCCTTTGTGACCCGGTCGAAGACCAATCTGGTTTGTAATTTGCTTTGTTATCATTGAGGCATGACGAGCTTCGACGTTGACATTCGGGGACGGATTTGTCTGTTTAGGGTCAATTATTTGAGACAACACAGTAACCGAGTTCTCTGCATGTAAACATTGCTTGTAACATAGCTCCTTAAGGCTTACAGGTCTGTATTCGTCTGTTTTTTTTTGATAGATTTATCTCCGAGCATAGTTTTTTGTGGTGTTTTAAAATTTATGAATAGTTCACTCTGTCTGTGTTAGTCTTATTTTTATAGCGTGCTTTCACTTCACTACCGAGCGCAGCTCTGTGTGCCTTGGGTATGTGCTGTGGTTTCCTGTGATGCTCTTATGGTTACTGTATTTAAAGTGTTTTGCGTAGGATGTGTGCAGTGCCCAGTAGTGCAATTTTCTGTATGTTATATATATTTGTAAGTCCTGGTGTTTTTGTTATGTATTTGTCTGAATATTTTTATTATACCTAAGGCATCTACTATGATAGGAATTGTTTCTGTTTTTAGATTCCACATTCGAGTTACCTCTATTTCCAGGTCTTTGTATTTTGAATTTTTTTCCATTTCTTTTAGGGAAACGTTATTATTATTATTATTATTATT
>NC_068982.1:147346939-147348090 GCF_001194135.2 Octopus bimaculoides
ATATATTTATTATTATTATTATTATCATTATTATTATTATTATCATTATTATTATTATTATTATTATTATTATTATTATTGTCATCATCATTTAATTTATATTAGATAATGTGGAAGCGTGTTAAGCTTATTAAGTTTTAATGTTGTTCTGCTCAAAATTACAGCACACATAAATGGATTTACTACTTCACTATAGTTTTCTTTTTGGGAGAAACTGTTAAGCATGCCCTAATACAAACTAGAATTGTTACCCAAATATTTATATGAAATAGTTATTCAGCCAATGTGGGATCACTCGACACAAGAAATAGCGATGTGATCGCTCTCAAAATACATCCTACTAAAAGGACACATTTTATATTATTTCGGAAAAGATAAGTGGTTGGTCGATAATTGAGTCTTTTTACTTATAGCTCCCTTCAATCAATTAACTCGAAATAGTTTAATTTAAAAAGTAATGATCCCTTACTTGTTAATTTAAATTAAATTCTGTTAAAGTAGGACTTCCAGTTAACAACACCGGTAAAACATATGAAGAATGGTGTTCTAATTTAGGCACAAAACCAAGTTTTTTTTTGTGGATATACGGAGTCAATTTAGTCGAACACACTATTCAACTTGAACTAACGTTTTTGAACTTGAAAGTTAAAAGAAATTCGAATGTAATCCTTTATCCTTTCGGTGCAGTTTCTTTCCGGTAATTTCTGAACACAAATTATATACTGTCAATTTTGCCAATAATTTCTTTAGTTTCCACGAATATGTACTATAATTCTCTAATATTTATTCAAAACTCGTTAACAATTTTCCTATAGTCTAACTTTAATCCACAGTAAAAACTGCCAATTTGGCGAGTCAAAAAAAGACAACAGTAGATTAATGCCAAATAAATAAACAAATGTTTGGCGCTCAATGTCAGAAAAGAAACAAAAGCTCAAAAATTTTAATTCAAGCTCTTCGGACTATACGTAAATGAACTTACAAATTTATTCCTGCTGAAAGTGATATTTCTGTATAACGGAAAGTATATAATTAAAACGTTGTTCTCATTCAGGAAGAATTATCTTAAATACTTCATTTATGCTTAACATGCATTAACAGAAAAATTCGAATACCATGCAAAATAACACATACACACGCATACACATATA
>NC_068982.1:147350806-147352145 GCF_001194135.2 Octopus bimaculoides
TTGATACATCAATTAGAGAGCATTTTTTTTCTTCATGATCTTTGACAACTATATCTGGTCTATTTGCCTTAATTTCTCTATCTGTGTGTATTGGCATATCCCAGAGTATGGTTGCTTTCTCGTTTTCTGTGACCTTTTCTGGCGTGTGTTTATACAGAGAACAATTGTATTGTATATAGGATGAACCCACAGGTTAACTGTAAGGTTAGGAATATAGTGTATAACTTACGATGACAACTACTTACATTGAAGAGACAACGCGCAGCATAGGGGAGCGTATAGGTGACAACTGTCGAGAGCTCAAAGAAGAGAAAGGTTCGTCAGTGCTCTACCAACTTGCTCATGCAGAACACAGAGTCTCGGTTAATAGCATAGAGGTTAAGGTATTATCAACGCTACAAACAACATAGGATGCGAATCCATATACACATACAAACGCACATATAGTAATTTCATAGACGGCCGCAACAATATCAAGAACGGGACCAACAATTACAACAACAGCGGTAACAATAACGGCAACAACAAAAAAACAACAACTGCTACTACTACGATGGCAGCGGCGTGGGCGAAAACACAAACACAAAGAGTTAAAGGAACGATACCAAAAGTTGGGTTCAAGGGCAGCAACAACAGCAACGGAGGTGGGGACGGAGCTAAGGGGAGGATCATAGTGTTACTAAGAACAATGACACACACGACACACACATGTATACACACGACCACACACACGTACACACATACAAGTGTCGCCGAAGAGGTCACAAATGTGTAACATAAGATTTCCAAACAATGGACATGAAACAGAATAAAGACTAATAACCGCCTGAAGAACGAATATATAGTGCGTGTGTCTATTTAGCAAAAGAAAAAAGAACAAATTACCGTCCCGAAATACAACAATATCTGTTTCAACACACGGTTCCACATCAGTAATCTTGCAACACAAATTCATAAACGTAAATTTGTGTGGCGAGCTGTTCGGGCTTCGCTCGAGTATAAATTTAGTAGAGTGAATATATATTTGCAAGCTCATTTAATTTTTGCCAACACTGATTCAAGTATGTAATTTCAGCCATTAACTCGGGTTCCTTTTATTGAGCCCTGCTTGCTATTCATTTATTATCGTTCAGCATCTAGCGGTCGTCTTACGGGTCCTCTGAGTCAAAAAATATCATTTGTAGCAGACGTTCTCTCGACATCGTTCACACGTGCCTGATTGGAGGTCAGAAATTACAGCCCGACCTGTTATCTATTATCGTAAAAATTAAAAGTAATTCAAATTCAAATTTTTTCTTGAAACAATAAATTTCTGTAGAGATCAGGATTTAAATTCCAA
>NC_068982.1:147356390-147358890 GCF_001194135.2 Octopus bimaculoides
GACCTAAAGTTACGTACGCCGCTATGTGTATATATAAAAAAGAAAACAAAAAATGGATCAAGAACGTAACCGCCGCCAAAAATGACAGGAAAAAACAAGGACGGGTCATTCGGAGCTTCCTATCCTCAGTCGAGTTCTAGATCGTCTTTGCAGTTTCGGCCGGTTACAGTCGAGACTGCTCCAATCTGGCCGGCCCCAAGAAAATCTGAGCTAAGAGCATAAGACTCCTTGGAAGAAAGCAAGCGAATGTATACGAAAACAAGGACGACAACAAAGGTACAATTGGTATACAATTACAAATACAAACAACAGGTCATTAACAACAGGTGTCTTTCGACTAAGGACGAATTAAATTAAGTTGGCGTGTGTGGAGGTGAAGCCTTACGGCAGGGACATAAGAGATAAAAGTCATCAGAAGGAATATAAGAGATGCTACACGGATGGTAGTCGAACCAAGAAAGAAAGGTCAGGTTTGGCAGACCACCGCTCACGTGGAATGAGATGCGTACATGCATATATGTATATATATTATGTATATATATATATGTATATATAAAATTCGGGTAATAACGTTATAGAATGAAAGCTTTGCAAAGCTTGCCTGTGGTTATTTGATTTCCGATGACATTATCCGGTGGAAATGTTCTTGGATATATATCATGAAAGCTATAATATCCGTAGAGTTTATATAAATAAATAAATTATAGAAAATGGAATAATTGGCATTTTTTATTTAAAATCACTATTATCATTTCGAAATATTTTACGGCTGTAGTAGATTGGAAAAGTTACTGTGTAATCATTATCATCTATCCAAGGTGTAAAATACGCCTCCTCATGTGATTGCTTAAATAAGCATTTCGTAAGATCCTCTCGTTATTTCTCTGTGCCAAAATGCATACACAAAGTGATTTGACATTTTCAGCAGTTTACGGACAAAATTAAACCCTTAGCTATAGTGCCATACAAAATACAATTATGATCAACATGCAAAATACAGAAATAAAGATTATAAGTTGACGTAGGAGTTGCTGTGTGGTAAGTAGCTTTCTTACCAACCACATGGTTCCGGGTTCAGTCCCACTGCGTGGCACCTTAGTCTTCTAATATAGCTTAGGGCCGACCAAAGCCTTGTGAGTGGATTTGATAGACGGAAACTGAAAGAAGCTTATCGTATATATATATATATTTATGAAAAAGAAGGAAAATGCTACATATTTTAAAATTAGGTACATTTAAATTTCTTTATATAAATACATTAAAAAACGTTTTAGTTTTACATGTTTCGGTTGTTTATAAACCTTATCAAAAATATGTACTTAAATGAAATATGTAGAGAAAATAATTATTATTAAAATTATTAATAAAATAAATGTTCATAGTGTACTTTTCTTTTTCCTGCAAGAGCACCTGGTAATTTCCATTAATTTTTGTGGCATTGCTAGTAGCAACTTCAGCTGCTGTCTGTAATGGTAAATTAAGTAGTGTGGGCAAAACTGTTTTCAAAAGGAGTGGCCACAGCAGTCAAATAAGCAGCAGCAGCAATAATAGCTGTCGTAAAGTTATCTCTCCTGGGGATCTTCACAGAAATGGATTTATTCCATCTCTCATCTTTATTTCTTATGTATAATATACATATAGTTTCAGTGTTCCGAGCTTAAAGAATTTAGACTCGGTTAATACTTTCTTATGAAATGCATTTCCTTGCTAATGCATTTATTTGGGCTAGCATTGTCTTTGAATTTGTATAATGGAAAAGTTGTGAATTTGGGATGTTTATTGGATGTACATCTGTCTATGTGTTCGCTGACAGATATTTTCCTGTATTCCGGAATTCTAATTTGGGATTTGTGTAACGCCATCCTCTGAAGTATGCTGTTTTTTGTGTGTCCAGTATATTGCCGTTTGCATCCCAAGCTTGTTATTAAGTAAATCAAATTCTCCGATGCACATCTAAAGTTCGTTTTTATGGTAAAATTTTGACCTTGTTCTAATCGGTATTCTGATCCTTCTATTATGTTGATACAGATTTACTGTCGCTCTGTGGTTATTGTTGAGTGTAGTTTCGCCTGGGTTAAAATCCTCTTCGTTGATTTTGGCTGTCTCTTACTTTTGATGATAATACGTGTCTGGAGGATTTGGATCATCTTTTGGTCCCTCTTGAGGAGAGTTGTGCTCTGGACAATAGTGTTGAAGGCCTCCTTGTTATGTGGGTTGTGTGTGGAGATGTAAGGCAGGGTTTTCAATTTTTCTTCCTCCTTTGGTCTTGGCTGTCTAAGTTCTTGTGTATTTAATTTAAGGACTCGTTGGATCGTATTGTTGATTAAGTGTTGTGGGTAATTCCTATTGATGAGTGTAGTTTTTAATTCCTGGCGTCGTGTGTAACGGATGTTTGTGTCTGATACTATTGTGCATATTCTTTTGGCTAAACAAAAGGGGATATTTATTCTGGTGTGTCTCGGGTGGCAAGAATCAAATGGCAGGTACTGTGTCGAGTCCG
>NC_068982.1:147361605-147363398 GCF_001194135.2 Octopus bimaculoides
TAAATATTTCGTTTCTGGTTAGGAAACAATTTTTTTTAATATTACATAGCAAAAAGAAGAATTAAAAACAGACAGTTTTCTGGCGGAATAGTTAGTATTTCGTTCTGTACACCGAAATGCTTGCACGAATTGACGTTACCTAAGTCTTTTTTTTTTCTACCTTGAACTACACAATAGCATGTGATGCGTATAAAATTAAATCTATAATCATGCTAGACTTTGTATTTTTCAACTCGTTACACAAGGTATGTTACACGAAATTTCTCCAGGCATGTTACACAAAATTTACGTAGACCTCGTGTCTAGTTATGATACAATTTCACTTTTGCTCTATAACACTGACTTCAAATTTTGGCACAAGGCCAGCACTTTCAGGGGAGGGGGCTAGTCGATTACATCAACCCCCGTGCTCAACTGGTACTTATTTTATCGACTCCGAAAGGATGAAAGGCAAAGTCAAACTCGGTAGCATTTGAACGTAAAGAAGGACGAAATGCCGCTAAGCGTTCTGTCCGGCGTGCTATCGATTCTGCCAGAGAGTCGCTTAGTTCGTTTCTTGTGTTTTTTTTTCTTCGGGTCGATCTAATCGACTGGCTCCCTCCCCCAAATTTCCGGACCTTGTGCATAGAGTAGAAAAGAATAAATGTGAACATCGGAAAAATATTTATGTATTACTAGTGCAAAAGTGTTATATATAAAAAATATCTAGACATGGAGACGTGTGGTAGAGTGACTTGAGCATTGCACTAACCATCGTGAGATTGTTGTTTCGAATCCTGGACCGAACGATGCGTTTTGTTATAAAGCAAACCACTTCATTTCAGGTTGCTCCAGTCCACTCAGCAAGCAAAAATGAGTTATCCTGCGACAGATTGGCATCCTGTCTAGCCGAACCAGAATATATAAATCACAAGATCCGGGAAATCGGCCTTATAAGCCTATGGGTCGGGACGGAACTTTGATCCATTTTTTCTTTTGATAATATCTATATCTTGTGGGGGTGCATGGCCTAGTGGTTAGGGCATTGTACTCACGATCGCGAGATCATGGTTTCAATTCCAAGGGCGGCTGGTGCGTTGCATTCTTGAGCAAAACACATCATTTCACGTTGCTCTGCGATAACTTCGACATCTGACGCGTAGTACAGTGTGTACCTGCTCAAGCAACGTCGATTTGATGGAAAGTGTGTGCTAATAGGCGCACGAATATTTGCTCATTGTCAGCAAATCATTTGTGCAGGTCGTACAGCAAAATCAGAACGCTCATACGTCGTCTTCGAGGAGAGAGTCATCATATATTGTACATATGATATTAATACTATGCTAATAAAATATTTGTAAAATACTAGTAGAATATTGATGCTTTGCGTACATGATATAAATATAATAAATGTATAATGCATGTATAGGGTTAAACGGTAAAGAGCCCCTCCGGTCATAAATGACCATCGGATTGCATCTAGAAAGTTACCCTCCGAGAAACAAATATGAGTAAAGTTCTTTATGGAAGACCAGCAGTCACCCATACATACCAGCCTCGCCTCTCCACGGGACTGATGTTATCCAAGGGAAAGGATAAAGCCGCTAAAGCATGGCACCAGTGATGTCCCAAATTATTTCTGCATTTGAGTGAACTGGAACAACATGAAATAAAGTGTCTTGCTCAAGAACGCAACACACAGCCCGGTCCGGGAATCCAACTCACTACCTCATTATTGTAAACTCGACGCTCTAACCAATTAGTCATGCGCCTTTTCTCTCTCTCTCTCTCTCTCTCTCTCTCTCTCTCTCTCT
>NC_068982.1:147372146-147374256 GCF_001194135.2 Octopus bimaculoides
ACATTGCCATCTAAATTACGCAAAAATGAAAATAACACTGACATTTCATTTAAACAAATATATTTACCAAAATTACATAAAAATATCTTGAAATACTGAAGAGTAAATTTATTCAATACAATCGACATTGGCTTCAAACGCTACCTGCAAACGACTTCGGTATCTCCTGCAACTCTTCTGGATAGGCTCCTTGTTTATGTTGGAGAATACTGCCATAAACCATGCCTTCAGTTCGTCTTTGGTGTTACAAGGAGCATTGATGGTCTCTCGCTCATCTGCACCCCACACGCAATAATTAAGGAGGTTGCAGTCTGGGAGGTTAGGTGGCCAGATGTTAGACGTGATATGGTCGCAAAAATTGTGTGACAGCCATGAAATTGTGTTACAGTCATGAAACTGTATGACAGCAGAAATTTTTAGACAGCCTGCTTGTCTGGCATTGTACAGAGTCCTGTTGCGAGACAGGGTCTTCCAACAGCTACTCTCTTGACCCAGGCACCTGATGTTCCTTCAGGCACCTGATGTTGGCCTCCATGATGCGTGTGAGGCCGTTTGGGAAGATGAATGGAGGCAAAACCTCGCCATCATTAGTGATCACTCCAAACATCATGATGTTGACTGTATGTTTGACCAAGCAGCACCATTCTAGAATAAAATATTTGCGGCACGTGGATGCAATTAGACACTTTAATATATGTCTACATCAAAAACAAATAATAACAAGTAAATATAATATTATTAGATGAAAATATGAAAAGTCTTTAACAAAAAGATTAAATTGGACCACAGGCTTGTGTCATAAATGCAGCATGTTAAAAAAAAAAAATAAAATATATATATAATGAGTTATATATAAAAAATATATATATTATGAGTGTGCCCTTGTGTGCGTGTGCGCACGCGTGTACGCACACGTGCGATCATTAATGTATTTGTGTGTTTATTCATATACTTGTATATATGATGCAAATATATCTGGCAACTATAGCAAGAGTTTCAGTATACGACTTCGTCAGTGTAAATGTTTTCGTACATTTTGTGTTAGGTATGTTTGATTTTCCCCGTTTATTATTATATACTAGTCTGTATCTTTTTAAAAATACATATCATCACTGTTTATGTGCGATGCTACACAGATACGCGCCCGTGGGCACATATATAAATATATATATATATATATATATATATATATATATATATATATATACATGCATACACAGATACACGCACATACACGCACGCGCTGGCGCACGCGCACACACACACACATACACACACATACACGAACATATAACGCACGCGCTTGCACACGTGCTTGCGCACGCACAGACACACACACGCGCGCTGAGAAATATTCGGAGCTTAAGAGACGTTGGAAATATAATTGATCCAGTCCTTAAATTAATATGAAATCTGTAATTATAATTGCCTGGCTATTCGTTGATTATAGAGTATACAGGAAAGATGGAATTTATATACTCTTGTATGTATGTATGTATGTATGTATGCATGCATGCATGTATGTGTGTATGTATGTATGTATGTATGTATGTGTGCATGTATGTGTGTATATATGACCTCATGACGCCTACGTATGATGCTTGTCATTGCATGAGCTGATCTAAATGTTTTCATTTATGTCTGTGTAAATATTCATGTTTTTATATCTTTTTTGTGTATATGTGCAGTTTAAACTCAAAGATTATTTTATACATATTCACAATTAATTGATGGCTGGTACTTGGCAATTCTTAATTAGCCGTGTTATTTCTACTTTTCTTCAACCTAGCCACTTAAGAATGAAACATGAGCAGTTAGATAGACTAACATGTGTCCTAATAATCCCACGCATAAATTTGAAGCCACAATACAGGTAAAATATCTGCATGATTTCTCAGTCGTTTGGCACAGATCTTTTCTTGTTCTTTTATCTTTAATTGAGCAACTAATTTACACTATTGAGCGTACTTACTTACTTTCTCTTGATATCAAGTCATTATTTCAAGTCTGTTCTACATACATGTGAGAAATTTAAAAAGAAACATTCAACAAATATTCTCTCATATCATGAAGGAACATGCTCTCTGAATCAGTGTAACTCTTTATATAT
>NC_068982.1:147374541-147377033 GCF_001194135.2 Octopus bimaculoides
GGCGTTTGACTTGATGGAGAAAAATGTGCTTTGGGGGATTATGATTGAACTGAGGATAGCCTTGTACACTGGAACAGTTAGTGCAGTTTGGATTAGAGGCCCAACATTTGAATTTTCCTATTTAGATTCGGGGTCCGTCAAGAGATCTCACTCTGTTCAATTCCTGAATGAACTGGATATTTGTCCGAATAGTGGCTTGATCGAGTTATAGTGCACCCATTTGTAAAATTAGGATTACAGACGGAGACTTTGCTCATAACGCAGTTATTCAACTTTTGATGTCTTTTGATGTCTTAAGGAGCTCTCACCTTTCCCTGAGTGAGGAAATGGAACCACTTTGCCTGAAAGTCAATTGGGTCAAGACAAAGATCCTCTCCTTCACTGGATTCTTGGAGAACTCTACCTTGTCTGTCTCTTTTGCGGGTGAGAATGTTAAAGTTGTTGAATACTTCACTCATTTCGCCAGTGAAATTCATAGTGGTATAATGTAGACATTTCTGGCTGTTGTTAAAATTTTGAGTTGTTAACATCACTATTTCGGGTGTACTAAGATCCTATCGTGAACCGGAAATTTAGTGTGGTACAAGAAACAATGTGAGAAGAACTCTGATTGCCAGCTTTTTATCTGGACGCTATATTTCATGGTTGTTCTTCCTTTGCTACATTCATATCTAAGTACTTGTACTATTCTACGGTGGATAACGAATCAAAACCGGTTCATTTATAAAGGTATGATTGATCGGTTTATAGTTTTCCTTCGTCCTACACTCAGGTTGGAACATTTGTCTTGACCAAAATATATTCGTATATCCTTTTACAATGCAATAAGCAGGTCAGTGTTGTTACTGAAAACGTTCAATTTTTGACATATACTTTCATAATGACCGCAAATAACCTTGTTAGCGAATGAAGGAAACTATATAAAAGCTCCAGGAATGGAACGTACTTATCATTCAGGGGTCCAACATTGTCATACACTTACGTCACATTGAATCTGAATGACGATTACGCAAATAGCACTCGTATCTGTACAATACCCAAACGAGGGTAAGAAGTTCAGCTGGTTCAAAATCTGGTTTACTCATCGTCAAAAGTAACGGAAATTCATTCGTTTACATTTCATATACATGCCTACACACGTACACACACATAAACATCCATATATAAAAACGTATGTAAAGGTTGACATTATAACTATAGTTGTTTCTCCCTAGGTCATTCCTGCTCCATGTAACCTACGACCAAGAGCGTACCAGCTGTAAACATCCAATTTAACTTTGGTGTTGTTGTTATTATTATTATAGAATGTTATCATTATTATTATTATTATTATTATTATTATTATTATTATTATTATTATTATTGTTATTCAGGCATGGTTTATCTTAGAACGCAGTAATCACATGCCCCATTTTTTGAAACAGCAGAATGTATTGTCAAGAAGAATCGACAGAAGAGTTCGAGTAAGCACGTAGAGACTCTCTCATTGGCTCATTATAGATAAAGGCATTAACTATATGGTAGTCTGTTTTACTCTTAAAGTGTGTTGTAATAAGAGTAAGCATGCTTCAGGCTAAGAATATATTTCTGTCTAATTTTCTAAACAAAATTGTCTTAGTCCAACTATAATACTGCCCTACATCATTTTACTATCAATTTCCCATAATAAAAATGCATGTATGCGTATGATTACATGTATGTGTCTGTGCGCGTATGTATATGTGTGTGAACGGGAATGTGTGTGGCTGTATGTACCTTAGTTCTTTGTATAATTTTCTATATCAACTATGTAAGGTTTTGCCATTCTTATGAACAGTAATTACGAAAAGGATCTATCTGTACGTATATGTAAATATAACTGTGTGTGTAGAGACATATATATATATATATATATATATATATATATATATATATATAATATAATATAATACACAGACACACATGCACACATATATATGTATGTATATATATCATATGAATATATATGACAGCATATAAGTAGATACATATGTATGTATAAATAATATACATATAAAACACACACATACACTCACACACACTCAATCACTCATGCACACATACACATACACTGACATATATATATATATATATCATATATAAGTACATACATACTGCATGCCTCATAAATTACAGGTTTCGATTCTATGACTATCATAATCGCAGAAAGTGAAACAACTTAACGATTGAGGAATAAGGGGATAAAGATGTTGTTGTAGAGGATAAGAATTAAGGTCAGCACAAGGGAAAAGTCAAATGGTTGTGATAACAAAATGTCTGAACCAGCCGTTCATTACAAAGTTTATGAGTGCATTCTTATTCGTGTAAGGTTGAGGCAAATGAATAGAATTATATATATACGCGCGCGCGAGAACACACAAAACATGAACATGCACACACACACAAATCTATATATATATATGTACACACACACACACACACACACACACACATATATATATATATATGTATAT
>NC_068982.1:147377994-147384325 GCF_001194135.2 Octopus bimaculoides
GGAGAAGATTGTGAGAAAGGCGTGAAATGCCCGGAAGCGGAAGTCATCAAGTAGAAAGAGAGGTGATGGTTGTTAGTCATGTTTCCCCACTCCTTAGATTCCATTACGGGTAGTTAGTAATGAATCAAAAATCGTTGCCCAATCACGGTCGTTCGAAGCAAATAATAATTGAAAATAGCCCGGTGGTGTTGGTAGTGGTAGAAGTGCAAGATATAACGGTGGTGGTGGTGGTGGTGTAGTTAGTAGTGGTGATGTTAATGATGGTGGAGGCAACGTTTATGCCAGTGGTGGCTGTGACGTCAGTTATGATGATAATGAGGATGGTGTTGGTAGTCTTGTTAATATACGTGTTCTACAGTGCGGTGCTTGTTGTATTGTTGGTTGTAGTTGATGTGTTTATGGTGGTGGTGGTGGTGGTGGTGATGGTGGTGGCGGCGGCGGCCGTGGTGGTGGCGGCGGTAGGGGTGCTGGTGGTCGTGGTGGCAGTCGGTGAGACACGTCAGGAGTTAATAGTGATGGAGAGAGAAACCTTAATTTATTATTAGGGGGAGTAAAGAAGAATAGGGAGCTTGTTCGGAAGAAAGATCAGAGCAGACCCAACTACACAGAGAAAGTAGGGAGAATGTAACAGGAGAATGGGATAAGAGAAATCCAGACAAGGGTATAATGACTGGAGGATCCAGTAAATAAATGGGAGAGACAACTCAAGTAATGACACCAGGGTAAGAGAATGAAGTTGATAATAAAAAATATGTAAAAGATAAAACAGGAAAAGAGGGTAATTGTGATTCTGTAGGGGATAGGTCTTGGGTAAAAGAATTGTCGAATATAGCAAATGAATACAGATGAATTTAAGGTGTTAACTGACTTAATAAGAATTGTTACAGAAAAGTAATTTACAGGGGAGGAAGAAAATATCACAAAAGTAGAATAAAAAATATGGAATATGATTTAGCAAAATCAGAGAACGGAAGCAATGTGAACGACAGGATTTAATTGTGATGCACATTATCACAGACCTAAACTATATATACGTAATATATATATATATATATATAAATGGAAAGAGTGAGAGAGAGAGAGGTACTTAACTAATAATAATCTAATAGATCACTACAGGAAGAACTAAAGGTAAATACAACTTCAGCGTAATTTGAACTCGGAATGTAGAGATAAAGATAAGTAACTAGATACTACAATGCATTTTGTTTGCCTCTCTTCAGATTCTCCCAGTCAACTACTTTAAACTAATAGACACAATTGTGGAGAGTATAACTATCCACGTTGTTTCGTTATGCTGAAAATTGTCATTATAACTTCGATTTCACTGTTGAAAGTTTTACCCTCGAACGTTTGTCGTGGCAAGCAGAATAATGCTTGTCAGAAAATATGCAAAAAGCCATCAAGACTTTGAAACACGCAACTTACAGTAAAATTACTTACTACTAGGTATTCCACACCTATAACATGCAATAAAAAGTATTTCTCACTTAACACCTGACTTAAACAAATGTTTCAGAGTATTTCAGTGGCTTTTGATATAAAATCATGTGGTAAAATATCACTGAAGTAATACTTATTATTAATAACTAATAGGATAACTAACGAGTCGAAAAATACCTTGTGGTATTTTATGTTCTGAATTCAAATTCCGCTGCATTTTTCTTTGGTTTACAAGCTTCCGTGATCTATTAATTAAAATACCAGTCAGACATTAGGGTTGATCTGAGATAGCATGGTACATAGAGCTCAGTTTCTATATTGTAGATATTGCAACCAATCTCTTCTAAACTAGACTGGACGTTGTTAAAGGACGGGTACGTTTGATAATGTAGTCTTAGATAAGCTATGTCTCAAAATAAAGTGGGATGATGATTGCCGGAACGCTTTCTAAATCAGTTACGTTTTAGTGCTAAAGAACATTAATAACAACAACGAATGTACAAGAAATATGGAATAAATTCTTAGAGCATAGGTCAAGTGTTAGAAGAAAAATGTAATTGGAAGTTGTTTTTTTTTTTATTACATATTATTTTCCTGTTATATAAAATCAACATTTCTCAAGGAAAATAAATGAAAATAAAATGACGAATCAATATCAAGATTATAAAACTTAAACAGCCAATAAACGAGATATGGATATTATGAAAACACAAAGACAAATGAAGATAATGTTTAAATAGAGAATCCTCAATAGCCATAGTTTTGAAGAGTTCAATTAATCGCTGAGACAAAGTTAAAGAGTAGCCAATGAAAACGATATTCAAAGAGGACTTATTGGAATCTACGAACGGAAAACATTATGGAATAATGTTCTAGGTTCAAATAATTATTCTTTCATTATTTTCTTTGTTTCATTTACAGAAGAGATACAGAAGGTATACAAATAATCATTCCTGAATAGCAGCTTTTGATATAACAAATTTAGTGAGGAGTATAGATAAGGCCTCAAAGAACGTATAATACCGTATAATGTTGAGCCCATACAATTGAGAATCTTAGAGTAGCATGAACATATTTCTGGCAGCATAGCATTAGAATCCCAACTAAAATAATATAACGAATTAAAACAACCTATTTCACAATTCTCTCTCGTACCTTTTATGCCTAGTCTTCCTTGTATTACTAAACAAAATACTCAAACAGTATTACAGATTGTGGATACGATTTACAAGCGAGATTACGAAGATACAATCTCTAGATTGCAAGCTTGGAAATATATGCAAATCTAAGCAATCACTTTCAACGCCTGCTTCCACATATCATTCTTATTAAGCATAAATACACAACTCAACTAAGAATTAGAAGTGTGTTACTACCATAAAGCAGATGAGTAAATATGTAGAGTTATAAACGAAATAAAGGTGGGAACAGAAGCTAAATGTACGAAACAGCTGTGATAATCAAACAACTGGAGCGTATGGAATAATATATGCGTTTAGAAATCCTCAAAAGCAATGCTTCCATCTTTCATACAACGTAAGATGAAAGACGGAAATATTAAATATATTTGTCAGTCATTTTGTATTCTATATATAGTATATTATACTTTATCATATCATATTACATTACATACACACATGTATACATACATTGATTTTACTGGATGAAAATATATCTTACAATGGCACCTGTAACAAAACACGTGTCACTAAAGAGTATTACAGCTGAATAAAGAAAATTTGGTCTCCAGAACTCTCTGCGTTCAAAACAGTGGTCCACAATGTTTCTGCAGTGCCAGTACTCATACATTTTGGCTGCTTGATTGAACGCTTGATGAGATCCGAGCCGGTGATATGAAAACCCGAAAAATACTAACAAGCACACATAATTTCCACATACACAGTGACGTAAACTGCCTCAACCTAAAACGAAAACAAGGCGGCAGAGGCTTAGCATCGATCCAAAAATATCTTTCAATGTCACATTATATCCCTTCGGCACCATCTTTTAACCACCAAGTTTCGAAGTGCTTCCTTTGACCAAGTTTGCTTACATGAGGCTGATAACATCATAGCACTTGCAGGCCAGCTCCTTGAGCAACACTCTTTGTCTGATAACCTAGAATACATGCCCAAGGAAGTCGCACGACTCTACCGCAACGTATCATCAGTTGAAAGGATGAGCATTTATGAGCAGAAGACTATGCATGGATATGTTAATGGAAAGCTCCGTGATGATAATAACGTTGATCATCAAAGCAGTTTATCATGGACGAATAGCCGGACTACTACCTCCCACTTTGAATGGTATGCATTTGCAATTCAGGAACAGGGGATATCAACCAATAACTGATGTACAAAAGGGATAGAGATGCAGGGGAAGCCGTAAAACCGATGCAGACTTTGTGGTGTTAACACCGAAAATATCACCCACATCATCAGCAGTTGTCCGAAAATTTCATCACGGTATTATGTACCGATGAGACATGACGTTATAGCTAGGACACTCTATAAGGAAATCCGTCAGGAAAATAATCCCGAGGACAAACAAATACGAACCCACAGTATGATAGAAGCTATAGCCACTCATAATAAAAAATAATACTGGTGGAATGTACCACTGAAGACATCAATAAAATGTAAGCACAACAAGGCTGATATAAGGATTTGGGACAGAGAAGAGATCTTGTGCACAGTTGTGGAACTTAGCTGTCCAGCGGATGTTAACATAAACTGAAGATTAGTGAAAGAGAACATCTATGCCGAATTATTGAGAAATCTACAGATACTCTATCCAGATTACAAGTTCAAGTTCAGGCTTATATCTGTAGTAATTGTGGCTTTGGGATGTGTAACACACTGCCTAAACACCAATCTTAAGAATTTAGGCTTCTCAAAACCAGAAAGGAGAAAGCTAATTCGAAGACTACAGATCTAGTCCATCTGTAAAAATCTATAAAACTTTCCAGAAGTTTATCATTTAAATATATATGAGCATGTCTAGATATGAAACTACATACATAAGAATACATACATAAAACATACAAATTAGCACATAAATACGTACAAAAATATCCGATGTTGAAATTTCAGTGAAAGAACCTTGGATCTAGCTTAGAAACCGGTTCTTTCTCTATTGGCAAAAAATCTTGAAATATACAGATTGATGACATACATACGTATATACATACATACATATAAAAATAGTGTGTTGTTTGTGTTCAAATTCCAAGGAAGGGGTTTTGGATTTAGTTTAGAAAGCGGCTCTTGTGAAATAAACCTGAATAATGACATACATTTATATATATATATATATATATATATATATATATATATATACATACATATATATATGTGTGTGTGTTATTTCATCCATACTGAATTTTGGCATAAAATGACACAAGCACATCGATCTACTTTTAGAATGTAGTGATATCGTTTTGATATTGGTTTCGATTTTTGGCACACGGCCAGCAGTTTGTGGGGAATGAGATAACTTGATTATATGCACTCAGTACTTAGCTGGTACTTGTTTCATCGTTCTCGAAAGGAGGAAATGTAAAGTCGACCTCGGATGAATTTGAACTCAAGACGTAAAGATGGACGAAATGCCGCCAAGAAGTTTTCCCGGAGTGATAACGATTCCGCTAGTTATACATATAGACTGAGAAAAATATGTGTTTAGATAATACTGAAAAATCTATAAAATGCAAAAGTAGATCGTTTAGAGGTCAATGTTCGTATCTGTGCTTTCTGAATTGTAATAATTGTAATATAGCTGAAGACATCCATTCAGTGTTGATAAATAATATGCAAGTCTTGTACAACTATTCTGTTTCTCCGTATCTGCGTGTCTCTATTTCTGTAAAAAAAATTGCCTAAGGTCAGAACTCATAAGCATAGGCTCCACCAGGTCTAAAATATGTTTAAAGCATTCTATACAACAACGTCCTTGTAATTCCATCAGAAGATAAAAATGGAAGACAAAGCATAGCAAGGCAATTTGCTTGAGTGTGTACGCGTGCGCGCGTGTGTATTTCAATTACACTCCACCGTTTAGGATATGTTGCAGCCTTTCATGTAGAAAGCAAGGGTGATGGTCATTACTGGAACATCTGTCTTGGGTTTTAACACCAACAAACACACATAAAGCATACAGGCACAGGCTAGAAAAAACCATTGTAATGTGGTTTTAGATATACAATAATAAAAGGTCAAATCTTGATCAGCTTTCATTACAGGTATGTCCGATAGATAACACCTAGTCTGGTACTAAACAATAATAAGAATTAATCTTACATCGTCTGATCAAGGGGACATTCACGTTTAAGCGAGAGAGATGAGAAAGACAGAAAGAGAGTGAGATGAAGAAGATAGAGAGGGAGAGAGTGATGTGTGTACGCTTGTGCGTATGTGTGTCGATTATTATGAGCTTTTAAGTATGTTTTGGATGTCACAGATTATTAACACGACTGCATAAAATATGTTTCCATGTCTAATGAGCATAATTTACAATTACATATTCTGTTTATGAATGTGTCCTTAACATTTGCTTCATTCTGTTATGCAAGGATAAGGTTATCATGACACGAATGATTTATATTGGCTTGTGAGCCGATTGTAACCGTGCTACACTTGATTTATCAGGAGAAATTATTCAGTGCATATGCGAGAAGGCAATATTTATTGTCATTCTGCTTATTTTTGGAAGAGTTGGTGATACAATGGACGTGTCAGACATTTACGTTCAAACCAAACCTACATAATATTAGCCATTAATAAAAAATACGTGACTATGGGAAGGGATATATATATATATTATGTATGTATGTATCTATCTATCTATATATATATATATATATACATATATATATATATATATATATATA
>NC_068982.1:147384794-147387527 GCF_001194135.2 Octopus bimaculoides
CTGGACTTACAAAGAATAAGTCATGGGGTCGAGTTGTTCGACTAAAGGCGGTGCTCCAGCATGGCCGCAGTCAAATGACTTAAACAAATAAAAAGAATGAAAGAATATATGTATATGGATGTATAGATATATAGATATGTGCGTGTATATACGTACATATATGCATGCTTGCATACATACTCATACAGATACACATCTATGCATTGTCAGAAAAAGTAAGAAAGTCTGTGTAAGTACTTACGTGTGCATGTATGTGTGTGTGCCCTGTGTATGAATTTGTGTATGTGTGTTTGCGTATCAACCAATTTTTTTCTGTAGGCTTCTATTTCAAATTAAAGTGCCATGTGATTTTGAAGATTTTTATTTTGCTTTTGCTACTTATTTCTACATTTAGATTTTCAAATATATATACATCTTACAAGCACAAAATGAAGAAATGTGCGGAGTTCACAGCCACCAACAACACTACTAACACTGCCAACAACAATAACACAAGAACGAATCTGATTGCTGCCTTTAATAGCTTTTTCATTCATGATATCCTCTGTAAGCCTTGTATCAATTCAATAATATTTTATTTCATGCAACAGCAATAAATTCAATTGATAGATGTTTGTTTTTAACTCATATTTTGCCACATACACACACATACATATCTATGTATATATGTATGTATCCTTGTGCATATTTATAGATACACACATACACTTTAAAAATAGACACATATTATTATATACATGGTGCATTCCTGAAATTTTGATATTTTTTAGGGGCAGCACTTATGACTGTCCTGGATAATAGTAATTTTACTATATCACTTCTGTACATTTAATAAGATTACCTGCCACATTTTGTTATTTCAACTTGAACAGCACTCTGAACACACCCTACAATAAACTACAAGTCACAGATGAAAAACAAAAAGGGATCGGAGGGGCAATGTGTAACCAGCGCGCAGATAAAAGTTTTTCGCAAAAACGTTAAAATACGAGTTGGCAAAGAAATTTAAATGTTATTTTAGAGGGTTTGAAATTAAAAGTAAGGAAAAATAACATAAATTGAAGATTCTTCTTCAATTTTTCACTGAAGAATCATGAGTGTTCAAAAAGAAAAAAAGAACTTTCTGTTTCAATAGTTTTAGAGTGAAATGTTAAAATATGAGTTGACAACGAAAATCAAAGGTTGTTTTGAAAAGTTTTACTCATACGCAATTTGCATATCAGTAAAATTTGCATATGACTAAATAAATGATTATTCAAATGATAATCATGTTTATGAATAATCATGATTATGAAAAAGAAAGTGAAGAAAATGTGGAAAATATTGCATGGAATTTGAGAAGTGTTTTCAACGTCTTTCAATGATACAGGTGAATCAAGCGTACTGTAGTTCGTTGTCGGGTATAAATAATATGACCACTTGCTTATCGGGAAATTTGTAAATTCGATTCAATTTTCTTTTTTTTTTAAGTATCACCATTATAGGTATTTATACACCAATGAAATTAAGAATTCAACTCGTAAATAAACGAAATCCTCGAATCCATCACTATACATACACACACACAAGCAGTTGCATATCTATGTAAGTATTGATGTATGTTCGGAGATAATCAAACCAAATTTTCACTATTTCGAGCCATTCTCTCATTGAGTATTTCTGTCAAATTTGGTGAAATTTCGTTTAGCCGTTTTCCGGTAATTTTGCAAGCACACAGAGAAAGAAACCAAGAATAGTGATTACAATACCTTGCTTTCGATTACGCGTGCAGAGTAATGATTAATCTTCAGAATGCAGTTGGGGCGTGAAAACAATTTAGAAGCACCCTATGCAATGAACTTTAAGGTTAAGCTAGGCAGAAACGTAAGAAAAACTTGTGAAAAGATTATGGATTAACTTATATGTACAGAGCTTATATGTACAGAGCACCTGGTCTTTGATGAAACATCGTTTTCTTTTCAACGGCAAGAGCATTATCTACGTCCACTGGATTCCTCCCTCTGACGATGCGGTCAACAAAGTGTACACTGTGGAAGTCTTGTGTGCGTGCACACAAGTACACAAACGCGCAGACACATACACACGCACAGGCATACACTCAAACCTAACCCACACAACCCCACGCGCACACAGACACACATGCACAAACGGACTTCAAACTGTCAGTCAAACACCTTTGTACTGACCATTCTTTTACGCACAGGTCAAAACACACACTACACAAAAGACAGCCCTGCCTTCTACTAAATTCTTCCTACAACAGTAAGCGACAGAAAGTTCTCTCTCACACACACAATACATACACACATACGTACACACACGTGCTATTACACACACACACACACACACACAGACCTGCGCGCACGCACAAACCCACGCGTACACACACACACACGCATACTTCCTTCCCTTACACTTTCCTGTCTTAGAAAGAATTATTTCTTCACCCATTCTCTTCCAGTCATTTTAAAATGTAACCACATGTGAATCGTTGGCGATTTTCTTCCTCTGTCTTCCCTTCTATTGGATTTTCCTCTGTTTCCGAAGAAGAGCGTCTGCTCGAAACGTTACACTTTCTTTCTTTCATTTCCTAAGCGTCTGCTAATACATTACATGTACCACGTCCTCACGTTGTTGATTTTTTGCGTTTGTTCTTTTCGGATTTACTATACATGTGTATATGTCAACATAAATATATATACATATACATTATATACATAGACAATTATATAT
>NC_068982.1:147387729-147388605 GCF_001194135.2 Octopus bimaculoides
ACACGAACATACGCGTACGCACATACATTTATAAACATATACACTTACACAGCCACAGACACACACATACACTCACGGAAACTCACCCACGCACACACAACATACACAACTCACAAACACAACAAAAATTACCCAGGCTCCCTGAATATATGTTGTTCATTATATTTCGTTTGTGGTTCTTCGTCTATACATAATTTTCTAATACCTGAATTGTCATTGTTGTGGTTGTTAAGAGACTGAGTAACCTCTGAATGATCAAATACATTCTAGCTGTGACACAACCATGTAAAGGAATTGAGGGAAATATCTTCGAAACATACACAAATATAATCTTGGAAACGGTAACGTACGATTTGGGGGAGATTGTGCTAAATTTTTAACATTTCCGCGACCATATACTTGCTCCTACATTGTTTTTTCTTACGGAAATATATTTCCCAAGGGTCAAATCTTTTTAGCGTTTCCCAAGGGTCAAAATCTTTTTTAAGTTTTAAACCATCACTTAACAGGCTTTAACAAACAACTCTTCCAAACCGAGCCCTACCTTTCAGTTCTCAAAAATATTTCCATGATCAATGACTATCTATCTCCCTTTCGATCCCTCTTTTGCTCTCTTTCTTCCACCTCTCCCTCTCACTTTCTCTCTCTCTCTCTATTTCTTTCTCTCTTATTCTCTAGCTCATATAGATAGACATATACACATTATATATATATAACCTTTATACACACACATTCATAATATTAGACACATGTTTGTTCGCGCGAGCGTATATTTCAGCGAGTGCATGCGCACATATATACATATATGCATTTTGCACTGTAAGTATACATACGTATATGAATATATATATATATATATATATATATATATATATA
>NC_068982.1:147390040-147391154 GCF_001194135.2 Octopus bimaculoides
TCTCCTTCTCGGTCTCTCTCCCTCTTTCTTGCTGTCTCTCTTTCTCTATATATATATGAACACACGCGCGCACACACACACACACACACGCACATTCACACACGCACGCGCTCTCTCACAGACATATATACATGTATGCATATATATATATATAGATATACATATATATATATATATATGTATATATATGTAATTATGCTAATATTTATGTATGTATTAAAGTATGAATGCATCTATCTATCTCTTCCTATATATGTATAGATATACATACATACACACACACACAAACATACATACACACACAAATATAGGCATAGATACATATATGCATGCTAGGATATATATGCCTATGCATATGTGAATACGGTAGCAGGTAAGTATGATCCAGGGTCCCAGTAGTAAGCTTCTAGCATATCTGCGGGTAGTACAGACGACAAAAAGCTGAACAATATGCGATAAAGCAAGTTTATTAACATTGTATGTTGCACACTTCGTTGAACATTGGAATTAAGAAGAATCTCGGTAAGCTGACGGTTGCCATACAGCTCAGAGCGTAGCAAATACTGTTGTTAAAATCGTGTATGTATAGAAATATATATGTGTGCGTGCATGTGTATGTATCTGTGTGCATGTAAGAATGCTTAAAGAAAATTTATTTATACGAAAAATACGGAACATGCCTAATTATGAACACATAACCAGCTTTGGCCTCAGTAAATACTTCAATTTATGATCACATACCCATCACTGTACATATTTCATCTTATTACTTTAGACTTTGAGTTTTCGTGGTCTTATTATTCCCCCCCTCCTCAAAATGAGCAATTACATTCCCTGTCCCTAATAATAACAATCACTAGTTACTTCTCCTTTGGGTTTTCTAATTGTTGATTCACACACAAACTTCCATACAAGAACATGGACTAAAATTTTCTTAAAAGAATATGAAATTGCAATAATTTTCAATGTCATGATTAGCGAAAGCGAAACCGGTCGACAAACACAACACTCTTTCTCTTGTAAAATATATTTTAAAATATGTTAAAATTATGTAAACTGTGTGCATTTTCCTTCTTTTATCATATATATCTATCTATCTCTCTCTCTCTATATA
>NC_068982.1:147391516-147393448 GCF_001194135.2 Octopus bimaculoides
ATATATATATATATATATATATATAATGTGTGGTGAATTTAATCCCATAAAACTCATCATTTTAGTCAAAAAGGGAGAAGACAAGATGTTAAAATATATAAGAGGACTTTAATTCATGGAGACGAGTACATTGATATATGTAATTAACTAAATTATTTAATTAATTTAATCTAATTCAATTCAGTCATGAATTTGCATGATTTTTATATCCTGTACGAAACGATGGATGACTTTTATGGGATTTCTTTCATTAAATTCGCAACACATCATATATACATATATACGAAGTATTAGCATATTTAGATTACCTGTATGCATAAATACCAGCTCCACTGACATGAAGGCCGAAGATTCCTGATATCAGATGAATATAATTTCAGAAACAGCCATATTGACGGAGTCTGTCTCAGATGTAAAGAAGGGAGAAACAGAAGATCAGTAAAGACACCTGACATAGCTTGCTTAACGACACCAGTAAAATATATATAAAATAAATACATCAAGCAAGTTCTCAAGAATGCAATGGCTATCATCCTATAGGTTGGTAATGAACTCCCCAGAAAACAGTAACTTCCTAATAATGATTACCTCGCCTGAACTCTGAAGAGCGAACATGAAAACGATAACAATATTTAGTCGCATTTGTCTAGATAATCAGAGTCATTGGAATCGAACCCGAAATCAAGTGATAGTTTATGTGAACCTCTTGAATATACCGTCTAACAAATATTTTCAACAAAATGCTTTAGTTTTAGTACTGTTACCTTTAATTTAAAAACATCCATCAACGATCTATAAATTTTTAATTCTTTTGTTTGATTTAAGACCAATTAATGCAAAGATTGGTTATTAAAGACAGAGTAGGGACTTGAAATAGGAAGCATGACTTGAAATAGGAAGCATGAAAAATGAGACTAATTACATTAGTGAATTTGTCCCGAGTTGTGCGATATTAGCGAATCTCGCCGTTCTCGTAGCTACATATATAAGGTTTGATACAAGATTTAAACTTCTCAAACACCAAAATCACAGAACCAGATGGGTAAAAGGCCATAATTCAATACAACATTCGATAAGCTAATCTAATTCCATGAAAAATTTATATATTTGAATTTCCCTAGAGCAATTCGACGTAGATAAAGTTGTAACCAAATTAGTGTTCTTTATCCTAAACTCTATTCGGCTTTGTTCTAGGACCATATTTTAATGATATAGTGCTGAATAATCTACCAACTCTATACAAATTATATAATGCAATAATAAAACTGAAGGAAAACACATGAATTGTAATTAAATGGAAAATAGCGATATGAAAAAACATGACGTAAACTCAGATATAATTATGAATGTATGTTTGCAAAAATATATTATTATACATGCAGCTAACTTGTAATTATTCTTTGAAAATATTGTAAAAATAAGTATATTATTATTCCATTAATTTTTAGCATATATCAAACTTCATTTTTGTTTTGTTTTATTTTTTCCTTTATGTTTCAACAACATTAAGCTTCCGCAAAAAATCGAATGCTCCTTTCCAGTCTGCGTAGGTTTTTCGCAAATTTACAGTGATTTACATTGATTTTGGGTGTTTCGAAGTTGTTAATGTCGATTATCGAGTGGCAGCTGACTGGAGAATCGAAGGTTCGTTTCTTATGACAAGCATTGAACTTGGCTAATAGGTTTATGAGACAAAAAATTTCCACGTTGTGAGCCCTGTTTTTTTGTAGTAGTTGCTGCTTTTAATTGTTGTTGTTGATGATGATGATGATGATGATGATGATGATGATGACGACGACGATGACGACGATGAAGACGACGATGATGATGAGGATGATGATGATGATGAGGAGGAGGAGGAGGAGGAGGAGGATGGTGGTGATGATGATCATGATCATGATGATGATCATGATGAAGAGGAGGAGGAGGAGG
>NC_068982.1:147394048-147396372 GCF_001194135.2 Octopus bimaculoides
ATAGATAGATAGATAGATAGATAGATAGATAGATAGATAGATAGATAGATATATACATATATATCACTTTCTCTTTTTCTCTTCCCCTCTCTCCCTCTCTCTCACACGCACATATACACGCACTCTCGCGCACGAACTTCTTTCGCTCTCCCCTTTTTCTCTTTCGCAAATTACTTATAATGTAACTATACTTCAATGGTCTTCTCGCATTCTCTTATGCTGATTTGACCTGAGAAATACATTAAGAATACCTGTGCCCATACAATACTCAACTGCTTACGTATAGATTTCATCAATACGAGAAATTCGATTGATCGAAGCACTGGAATGCTCGTCGTCGAGACAGACGGAGAATTCACTAAAAGGGTAAGAAGCTTACCTTTAACATAATCTGTCTATTTCTCTTTAGCGAGACAGTTAAACATCACATCTTATTTTCGATTATGTATTTCAGTCCTTGTATCAACATAAAATATCAAATATCGATAATCATGAATTAATATATACAATATTGGGCAAAACAAAAAGACGATTGAAATATTGCTTTCAAGTCTTGTTTTTATTTAAATCTGAAATCTTATGTATTATTATATATTTTATTTCTATTTAAACCGAAGGAATATATAAAAGCTATATAAATGCAAAATAGAAATAATTCAAAAGTATTAAAGCCAGACATACCTATGTCATCTATTAAATAGTCACTATCGATCTAATAGAAATAAACTATTATGTGTACATAATGGTAAAATATTATTTCCTAGAATTTGACAAATAAATTTAATCTAAATATTAATTTCTTGCATTGGCACCGAACCGAAAATATGTCGGCATTGATATCGTCGAATTATATCAATTCCAATTACTGACAGATATTTTATCGACTCCCCCTTGTAAGCTATTAAGCAATCAGCGTGGCAGGCTTCGAATACTCAGTGCGGTTTGATGGTTTTTCTACCACATCTGTTTTCGTAATACATTACAAATCTGTCTTTTACGTGTAGTTTCTTCATATTCCTCGATAATTATCAGTTAATATGGCAAGATGGCAAGCAGTTTGAAGTATATGTACGCTCATATTTTCCATGCTATCATCCCAATTCAATACAAAATTTCGAACGTACTTCTCTTGTTCTTATTTGATTGTCGATGTGCAGGAATCACTGTACACCTACCTACAGCACAAACACCAAACGATGCAATGAATTAACTTCTATATGATCAGTCAACCTGCTACAAATTGTAGACAAATTACCCTCAAACAACACTCAAAGATTTTATTTTTTTCAAAATAAGGAGGCCGATGTTGAATAATATATTGATATAAGCTATGTTTGAAAAGACAGGATGGCTACGACTAGAATATCGTTCACCAAAGTCTTCTTCCAAGATTTGTTTGGCGACTGGTACACCGGTCCAGCTTTAAAAAACTGTTTCAAGCGATCATATCACCTTCTGTGCAGTTAAGTTCCGATTTAAACGGTTATTTCAATTTATATCTATAGTAGATGTAATGCTTCACACATTCCTATAGTTACTCTTCCTACTTCCTTCTGTACACACTCCTTTTTCTCATTCGATTTGTATTCTTCTTATTCTTCTTCACACATACATTATATTTGTATTTCTCCTGATTTTGCATTTCATACTTGCTAATATTCTTGTATCTTTCAGAATTATCTCAATTTCCTCATTTTCTAAATTCTATTTATCCCCCTCCTCTCTCTCTGTCTCTCTCTCTCTCTCTCTCTCTCTCTCTCTTCATATATATAATCTAATGAGAATGGTAGTATGACCTAGTTCCTCAGAACTACAACTAGCCATTGTCCAACGTGATTGTAGTTCAACCTCATGCTATTTTAAAAAAGGAATCCAAAAGACACACATGCTGACAAGCACACACACACAAAAGCATGCTGCTATCTCAGTCTGTAAGCAACTCTCCATCTATTTGTCAATTTTTGTTCTAAAGAGATTTATACCTTTTAAATGCATAAGGCAATCGTAATTGCAAAATATGAATGAAGGTAAGAAATTGAAACGTACGTAGGCGATATGAAATAGACTAGCATATAAATAAAGTGATTTCTTTCTGTGTTCAAAACGTCCATTTTCCTTATAGTATATCATTAAAATTCTGTTCTCCTATACAGAATGGATGAAAACATCTATAACGACAACTGGAACTTCATAAGTGTTAACACAAATTGATTGAATCCAAAGTATATTAATCGATATGGAGTTAAACCGGTGTACGCTTGGATAAAATGCATCTCTGTGAAAAGGTAACCTCTCTCCATTCGAAACTCTGTGTGTATGTGTGT
>NC_068982.1:147396522-147401531 GCF_001194135.2 Octopus bimaculoides
GTGTGTGTGTGTGTGTGTGTGTGTGTGTGTGTGTGTGTGTGTGTGTGTGTGTGTGCGTGCGTGCGTGCATCTATCTGTCATCTCTTTCTCAGCATCTTTTCCCATTCGCTTTTTTTCATACTCACTTACTTACACCATTACTCAAACTTATTCACTTAGCATGTTACTTTATTTCTCTCATAGATCATCAGTCAATATGGAATAAATCTACCCCAGTAAAGCATAAAATTCACATTGTCTAAACAAAGAAATATATTGATATGTGTATGTGTGTGTGTGTGTGTACATATATATGTTTGTATGTATGTGGGTGTATACATACATACATACATACATGCATACATGTATATATATATATATATATATATATATATATATATATATATATATATATACAGGGTGTCCACAAAGTCTGGGTATGCATCTAATGAGAATCAAGAGAAAGAGATAATTCTGGAAAGAAACCTAGAGACAAACAAAGGATCAAAAAAAAAAGAGAAAGAGTGTCAACAGAAAGAATGCGATAGAGAAACAGAGAGAGACCGTATGATAGACTGGGTAATAAAGAGATGCACATGTTTAAAGTGAGATTAGGACATGTAAAGATGTAGGCACAGAGAGATAAGGAGAGAGTCAGAGAAAGGGCAAATGAAAGGTGTAGTACAGAGTGCAAATAGGTGTTGAGAAAAAAAGTGAAAAATGAAATTTTTATGTTTTTTAATCTGAAACTTATCGGCTTCTTTGTATTCTTCTTTAGCCCCACGAATGAGCCCCAGAGGTAAAAGTTTTCTAGCTGTCACCAACCTAAAATTTATTCCAGGTATATTTTAAGACTGTTATTCATTTATGAAGACGGTAGGGCGGGAAAATTGAAGTGGATGGTTGACTCTTTGTCCCAGTAGGTCGAAGAAACCATACAGAGAGTCGCTGATGGTTTATTCCAGACCAAAGGAGTCGGCTTTAACAGCACTCTGAACACACTTTAAACATTGCTGGTCATAGCTGACTAGTTTCTTGAATGCATTGGGACGTTTGGAAGCTCGCTAAGCAAGAAAGTTTATTATTATTATTATTATTATTATTATTATTATTATTATTATTATTATTATTATTATTAAACAGAGCAAAAACGTGACAGAAACATATGAAATGCTCCTGATTACTTACGGATTAACTTTTTCGGTGACACAAGAGGTCCAAAGACAGTAGAGAGAAAGTGAGTGAAATTGAGAGATATGGAAGGAAGGAAGAGGTCAGAATATCAGAGCTAGTTGAGAAAGTTCGCAATTTTTGGAATGAGAACAGTTGTTTTTCTATAAAGACAATACACATACAGTTTGAAGTTGATATGGCAACTATACACAGAATTATTCATGAAGACCTGAGCATGCGCACAAGTTTGTTCCTAAGGTACTCAGTAACGAGCACTCTGGTAACCAACTACTTGACAGAGATGGACATCAAAACTGTCCCTCACCCTCCCTACAGTCCAGACCTTTCTCCCTGTGACTCTTGGTTGTTCCCCAAGCTGGAAGAGGACATCAGAGGCAGTCTTTTTGAAGATGAAGAGTTTTGGACAAAGGGCTTGGAAACTTTAGAGGTTTTCCATGCGGCTTCCATGAAGTGGCCGGAACGCTGCAACAGACCCATTGAAATCAGAAGATCCTACTATGAAGGAGATTAAAGTTTTATACTTCCTTGAAATTAATAAATATCTCTCCCGAAAAAGTTCCAAAACTTCTGGAATGCAACTCGTATAATGAGTCAGTTAGAAAACAGAGAGTTAACATTATTGAGAGATACAGTGGTCAGTGAATAGTGGGCACAGTAACAATTTCCTATAAATGCAGGCAGTTGTGAGGGAGGAGTGAAAAAAAGAGTAATGGAAATAAAGAATACATGTTAATGGAATGAGAGAGAGAGAGTAGAAGATTGTCTGAGGAAATGAAATAGTTATGAGAGACGTTAGAAAGAGAGAGGGACAAAGAGTTAAAGGAAGGTGTAGTTGTGCGAAAAGGATGAGACATGAGGAATGGGGAAACAGACGGTTAACGTGAACGAGCGTTATACAGAATAGAGAGGGATATTTATGTATGACGGGAATAAAAAAGGTCATAGGCGAGGAGAAAGAAAGTTGGCTAATTTAAGGGTGTTTTGATGTCTGTACTGCTATTAAAAACGGCAGTAGTGCAGTACACATCTGGCTAATGTTTATACATTGTTCAATCCATATTGTAATATTACAGCGATAGAAAGGAACACGGCACTGATTAGCGCCACAGAATTCGGCCCTACGACACACAAAAAACCCCCTAATAACAGGAGTTGAAGAAAACGATGTTTTTGTTGGTGTTTTTTCATCTTGCTACTTTTAACATTTTTTATGAAATTCTTTTATTTTCATATACATTTTTCTTTCATTTATTTTAACATTTCCTTGTTTGTCCGGCCGTAACCAGGAAGTTTCAATCATGTTCGTATCATTTCATAGAAACACACAGAGACAAATCTGAACAAATACACACGCAGATCTTTGAAAATACGCCAACCGGTAGAAGTTAAACCACGGAAGATGTGTACATAAAAAAAAAACATAATAATAATAACTGCTTTAAGAGTAAACAGATACAGTTAGATGAATTCTCATTTACTGACGTATCCGGCTGATGTCACATACTCAAACAATCAACAGTACGAAACAACGAAACATTTATTCACACATTCTACTCTATAATCTAAAATTATACCAGTTAAATTAATTCACGTACATACACATATACATGCGTTTATACATGTTAAGTGATGCACATATTTACAAACTGTGATATTAATACATTATTTACATTATTTACATTATTTACATTTGACGGATATTTGTCACTATCTTGTTTGTTGTTAACATAATATTTCGGCTGATATACCCTCCAGCCTTTATCAGGTGTCTTGGGGAAATATCGAAGCTGGCTTCGCATTCCGAAAAAAAACCCCATACTAATGAGAACCCAGGTTCGAAATTGATACAAATATACGCGTTACAAGCGTTCTTTGGTACCGTAATAGGTAAACAATATTAAAGAATGGCTAAGGCGTGTGAGTTTACATGTACGTCTGTGCATATGTATGTATGTGTGTTTGTGCATATTTATATGCGTATATGGGCGTCTGTGTATGTAATCAATCAAAAGCGACTTCGGACTCAATTTGCAAGAAATTTTTATTCTGATCCATTACATTATACAATCTTTAAAGACTATTTTCAATGGACAAAAGTAAACAATTGTTTGATATAAGCTGAATATTGTGTGATATAAACTGAATATTGTGTGATATGTAACACACTGCCTAAATCCCAATCTTGAGAAATTAGGCTTCTCAAAACCAGAAAGGAGAAAACTAATTCGAAGACTAGAAATCCAATCCATCACTGGAACTGTAAAAATCTATAAAATTTTCCAGAAGTTTATCATTTACACATATATATGAGCATGTCTAGATATGTAACTACATGCTTGAGAATACATACATAAAACATACAAATCTGCACATACATACATACATACAAAAATACCCTGTCTTTGATGTTGAAATCCCAATGAAGGAACCTTAAAACTAGGTTAGAAATTGGTTGTTTCTCTATTGGCAAGACATTGAAATAAACTGAATAATGACTCATACATACACATATGCTTACATGCATACATACATACATACATACATACATACATACGCACGGAGTTCATGAGTAAATTCCACAGAAAGAGCCTTGTTTCTTTGATGGCAATGGTTGTACAAAGTAAAGCGAGACTACCATAACATACATAACAAGGCATGCTGTAATAGGATGCGCGTTTGATTATTCTTCTCTATGCATGCTCTCTTAATCTAATCCTTACATAGGTAATAATTTGTGACAAGTAGGTGCTAATATAATTTTCATAACTTATAACTTGTTTATACATGCACACACATCACCTTCACACGTACGCGCATGCTCAATTATATACACTTATTAACACGCACACACACACACACACACACACACACACACATACGTAGATACATACGTGCATACATACATACGTACATACGTACATAAGTACATACACACATACATACATACATACATACATACATACATAAATGTGCAATGGTGTCTGTGTCCATCCAACCGATTTTAATGACTTTTAGCACATAGGTAGATCACATGCTATGACGTTCAAATAAGGCCGGGATTTTTCGAAAACTCGATAATGCTCGGTTGGCATCGATTTTTGTGAGCTCAATCGGGCGTTTGAATGGAAATTCCCATAACGATGTTATTTTTCCTGCATCTTTTGCATTTTTTCACGTATAAAATTTCAACAAAATCAATAGAATAGTTTCCAAGGCAATGCCTTCATTTATTACTTCGGCGTTACTTCGCTGCACAAACTCCGCTCCGTCAACAAAACTCCGTCGATTGTTCTGACCATTCTACCTCCGCCTGCCACACATCTACTCATCCTGCAACAGCCTGCCGAACCAGATATAACATCTTAATGGGTAAATAGTTGGCACGGCAAACAGGTCAGAGGTGGGCTTAACTTCAACACGGAAAACACGAGCAACGCCAGGTCCAACAGCTAGTACATACATACATGCATGCTTATTATTTTGTAATTATTATCTTTAAGTGAATAGGTTTTGCTGTAATTGTGTTTACTGGTGATGCTCTTGTTCCTATTGCTGTTCTTAGCCATGCAAATTCTTTCGCTTTTACTTTCGAAATGTCTCTTCTTATCTTTTACCTGTTTCAGTCATCAGACTGATACCATGCTGGGGCAACGCCTTAAAGAACTTTTAGTCCTATGAACTGACTTCAGTATCTTTCTTTTAAAGCCAATTAATTATTCAATCGGACAGTATCACCGACCTGCTAAATTACGAGAACATAAACAAACCAACACAGACACATATGTGCACACACACACACACACACACACACACACACACACACACACACACACACA
>NC_068982.1:147401593-147402644 GCF_001194135.2 Octopus bimaculoides
ATATATATATATATATATATATATATATATAAATAGATATATCTGTTACTCTTTTTACTCTTTTATTTGTTTCAGCCATTTAACTGCGACCATGCTGGAGCACTGCCTTCAGTCGAATAATTCGACCCCGGAACTTATTCTTTGTAAGCCAAGTACTTATTCTATCGGTCTCTTCTGCCGAACCGCTGATTTACGGGGACGTAAACACACTAGCATCGGTTGTCAAGCGATGGTGGGGGTACAAACACAGACACACAAATACACACACACACACACACACACACACACACACACACATTCGACGGACGTCTTTCAGTTTCCGTCTACTAAATCCACTCACTAGGCTTTGGTCGGCTCGTGGCTATAGTAAAAGACACGTGTCTAAGGTGCCACGCAGTGGGACTGAACCTAGAACCATGTGGTTGGTAAGCAAGCTACTTACCACCCAGCCACTCCTGCGCCTATGAAAAATGCAATTGTCAGGATTCTTTCAGTTTCCGTCTACCAAATCTACTGATAGGGTTTTGATCGGTTCAAGGCTAAGGTAAAAGACACTTGCTCAAGGTACCACGCAGTGGCACTGAACCCGAAACCATGTGATTGGGAAGGAAACTTCTTCTCACACAGCTACGCCTGCCTCTTCTGGCTTTTTTTTTTGTTGCTTTTTTTAATCGTTACTTTTAACTATTCATTTGTTATTTCATTTTGTGTCATTGTCTCAACTTGATCGCTTATTGTCTTTTTTCGTGAAGAGCACAAATACAAGACAATAAAACACAATAAATATACAGAAACTAGGATCTGAAGAAAAAGTCTCAAAAATAAAATGTAAATTCAAAGAAAGAAAAAAGATGGAAAATAAGTTATAGAAAGAAAAGCAAAACATCATGAAGATGATAATAACGACAACAACGACAGCAAGAAGAAGAAGAAGAAGAAGAAGAAGAAGAAGAAGAAGAAGAAGAAGAAGAAGAAGAAGAAAAAAAATTTATACATTTAATTATTCGCTGATGACGGTGATGACGACGATGATGTTGATGCTGATGATGAC
>NC_068982.1:147403096-147410747 GCF_001194135.2 Octopus bimaculoides
AGAGTATGATAATAATGCGTTTGCTTGGATAACGTCATGTAAAAGGAAACGAAATGCAAAAGATGATGTGTAAAGGATATGTGACAGTCAGGAGACTGGTACAGAGTCAGAGATGGAGAGAGAGAGAGAGATAGAGAGAGAGAGAGAGAGAGGGAGAGAGAGAATGAAGAGAGAGAGTGAGAGTGAAAGAGAAATGAACAGAAATGGAGAGAAGCAAAGAGAGAGATTAAGTTAAAAATGTGCGGACAAAAATGAGTCGTTGTTGATGATGATAATGATGATGAAGACAACGATGATGATGATGATGATAATGAAGAGGAGGAAGAGGAAGAGGTAGATGGTCATAGCGAAAGTAGTGTTTGTGTAGTGGTGGTAACGGGGGTAGTATGCGCAGTTGTGTTAGTGGTGATTATCATTGCTGTTGCTGTTGTAGTGGTGGTGGTGGTGGTAGTAGTAGTAGTAGTAGTAACGGGGTAACGATGGTGGTGGTGATGAAGACGACGGCGATAGAATCGGTGATAAAAATAAAAGAAAAACTGGGAGGAAGTAAATTAGGTGAATGTGAAGTGACAGTCGTGGGTGGAGGTACGGTAATGAAGGGCGAAAGGGGCGAGCTGATTCGATGAATAGAAGGCAGTTTTGCTTGCTATAAAAGGGACATTCTCAATTTGTGACCAATGACGATCAATCATAGCCAATCATTAACATTCCAAACGTGGCAGCTCAAAACGCATCACTAAGTGCGCATGTCCAACACCGACCGGGACAATTGTAACACAAAGAATTGGGTGGATGCCTCACAACCTTATTTTGTCTATTTTTCCTCCCTTTTTTTTTCCTAAATTTTTTTCTCGATAGTTTTGTTGCTGTAGTTGTTGTTATGGTGGTACTAATGGTCATTATTATTGTAATAGTACTAGTTGTCGTATTTGCTGTTTCGATTGGTTTTTTTTTTTGGGGGGGGGGTTCTTGGAGGTGGGTGTTCAATTATATTTGTTGAGTAATCCTCTTCATGAAAACACTATTGTTCTCTTTTTCTCTCTACTTTCTCAAATCCCCGCTCTACCTCTTGATCTTACTCTCCCTCTCTCTCTCTCTCTCCCTCTCCCTATCTATCTTCCTGTCTTTCTCTCTCACATCTGATGTTGCTCTTCTTTGATTTTAACGTTTTTGTTCTAAAGAAAATCTGTCTTTTTTTTCACCGGTGTTAATGGTGGTGTTGTTATTGTTATTGTTGATGACTACGAGGTCATCCGTTGTCCTTGTCATCCGGCTCTGTCAGTTTTTGTTCATTTTTATGCTTGCTTCTTCATTTCTTTCATTTGAATTCATTGCTACTTCCTATGTTTTAGTTGTTATTTTCGTTATTGCTATTTTATTATTGCTTTTTTATATATTTTTTGTGTAAAGGAATATGTTTGGGGTGAAACTGAAGTGGTTGTAATGGATGCTTGTCGCATTAGCAAGGCACTTTATTCTTAATTTATATCTCGTTTTGTTTTCTGAAAGAGAGTGATTTTGTAGGATCGTTATAGTTAGTGTCAAATGATGGATTTTATCAACGTGATCCCCATTCTTCTTCCCATAAAAATAAATAAATAAATATAATAGCCGGGAAGATGGAATCACTCTTCAGAAAAAGTGCTATAGATAGACACCTGGCTTGAGCATCACCAGAAATATATAACTAAATGAAAGTATATTTTGTGTGGGATGTGCACCTTTTTGAAAGAATTGTCAGCTATAAAAACGCGGAAATACCTGTTTCGGATAATACTCATTGAGGGAGGCATGAAAATAAAACTACAGGATTTAATCCCATCCATGTGTAAAAAGTGATCTTCTACCATTTTCCTCTAGAACGATGTTGAGATTTGGATGTACCTGGGCTGGGGTAAGGGTCAGCTTGGAAGCAAGGAGAATTGCTAAACAATTTAAGTATAAATGCATAAGCGATTAGCGAAGTCAGTATTTCGGAGAGATTACTTGCACTTCTAGCCGACAACACAGTCATAAATCGTGTGTTGAGTAACAAAACAAACACTGTCAGTTTTCCTAAAGAAAATCTGCATCTCCAAAAGCAGATGATATTTGTGGACCCAGATTATAAGTTGACGTTAGCGTGTTATCACGTGGTTAGGCTCTTGGAATCATGATAGTAAGTTCGTAGTTCGATACCTGGACTCGACAGAGCTTTCTGTCTCAAGGACGCTTCCTTTCAGATTACTCCAGTCAACTGAGCTCCAGGTGAGTTCCGAGTTGCGTCTACTGCAGACTGGAGCATTATGGAGTACGTACTCCAAATCTTGCAAGTGCAAAATATCTAATACACTTTATGGCTACGACACATTGACTGCCTGGGTGGACTAGAAATAAGTAATCGGGTACCAGAGACCGGTTGCCGTTTAGGCAACGACAGAAGTCGGGTCATTAGAATTCTTCCGTAGTCTAGAAACTCTCCTGTGGTAATTCAGTTTATTTGTATAAATGGGCGATTGGTTCCATATCATAAATCACGCTAGAATAGTATAAGCGTTGAAAATTGGAAGAAAGTGTATTCAAAACTCTTAAGATGTTAGTCCGTATCAACTATCATTCAAATGTCTCATGAATAATCAGGATGCACCAATATGAACTTCAGTGATCATGAAAGGGTTATCCATGTCCTGTACTCTTTACTCTCTTTTACTTGTTTCAGTCATTTGACTGCGGCCATGCTGGAGCACCACCTTTAGTCGAGCAAATCGACCCCGGAACTTATTCTTTGTAAGCCTAGTACTTATTCTATCGATTTCTTTTGCCGAACCGCTAAGTTACGGGGACATAAACACACCAGCATCAGTTGTCAAGCAATGCTAGAGGGGACAAACACAGACACACAAACACACACACACCCACACACACATATATACACATATATACGACAGGCTTCTTTCAGTTTCCGTCTACCAAATCCACTCACAAGGCTTTGGTCGGCCCGAGGCTATAGTAAAAGACACTTGCCCAAGGTGCCACACAGTGGGACTGAACCCGGAACCATATGGTTGGTAAGCAAGCTACTTACCACACAGCCACTCCTGCGCCTATATCTTCATACAATTTTTCTTATATGAGTACGGTGGGATATACACAGAGCACAAGTTTCTTATATGCACGGGCTGTTAAGGAAGGTATTCTAGACAGAGAATTGGATACTGGAAGCTGCAGTTGTTCTCTGTACGAAAAAAATCTACAGGGACTGGTTTAGCAGACATGAATTTATTAGCAATACATATTCTGAAGTTTTGCCGCGAAACATATCAGTAGAATAGTGTGCGCGCGCGTGTATGTGTGTGTATGTGTGTGTGTGTACACATACGTATGCGTGTGTGTTGAGTGTGTTCTGCGTGTGAGTGCACGCGTATATGTATGTGTGTGTTGTGTGTGTATGTATGTATTATGCATATGTATAAATATATTTATGCATGCCTGTATGTTAACGAATTTTCTGAAGATTTTTGACTACATATTACAGAGTACCTTTTTTTTTTCCGATTAAGTAAATTTCCAGACGAATTTTAGCGATTTTCAAGGACTTTCTACGGTTGGCCACATGTTTGGTTCTGTCTGTCTTCTGTTCTATTTTTTTTTAGGAGTGGGTGGGTCTTTTTTATGATTTCAGAAATTTAGAATGCGACAATTTTCAGTATGCTTAAATATTTCTTTAATTTTGAGGGATTCTGAGAATTCTTATACAGTTTGTTGTGATTGTCTTTGTTAAAAAGCGCCTTTTCTCATATTCCACAAATTCTTAATGATCTTCGAATTTCAGAATTATTAACATTCTGCGAAAATGATTCTACTGATTTGGTGCTTCCGATTATTTGTGAAAACTATTTTTTTTTTTCGGATTTAGGTACACTAAGATGGTGGCTCACAACGAGGCAAGCTTTGAAAATATTTTCTTATTTTTCGTGAATTTTTATGATTAGTCAGTTTTCGATATTTGAAGGTTCTTTCAGAATGCGTGAGAAATTTTCATGATTTTCGACGATTTTTTCTATTCAGTTTCAAAGTCTTTACAAAATTTTTGATTTTTACGATTTTCAACAATTAGAAATACTTAGTTTTAATGCTGAAGATTATATTTTTACTTTTTATTGTGAGGAATTCTGCGAAATTTTGTTAATTTTTCATAATTTTGTAATATTAAAAATAATATTAAGTTTATGTTTTTCTTTTAGTATAATTATTATTATCGTTGTGGTTGATTCCTGTCGATTTTGACAAGTTTCGATTATTTTTTATATATTTTTCATGTTTCAGTCGGGTGGAATTGTTCTGAATTTTTTTTTCTCGATACTGGGTCTTTTTGAGAATTCGACAACTTTTGAGAATTTTTTTTGAATTTTTAAAATTTCATATTTACTTTATGATTTTTTTTGTATATTTTATGTTTCTAAGAAACCTTGAAAAGTTGCGATTATTTTTCATGGATTTTATTGATTTTAGTATCGATTTTTTTTAAGGGGGAGGATTTTGAAAGATGTCTGAATTTTTGTGTTTTCTCTTTGTCCTTTGAAAAATATTTGGCATGAGGCGAAGAAGACATTTTTGGCAATTTTTGCATATTAAAATCATTTGTTAGGATATGGGAGATTTGGGAGGGATTTTTTTATGGTTTTGTAGAATTTTTCCCACTTTTAAATTTTTTAAAGTCTGTAGAATTTTTCATAAAGCTATAGGAATTTCTTTTTTATTATTTTGAGGATTTCCCTTATTTTCCATGATTTTTTATGATAAAAAAATGTTTGAGCATTTGTAAGAATTTGAGGTGATTTTTGATACTTTTTATAGAATGTTACCATTTTTTACGGTTGATTTTCAGGGTTTTCGATTTTTAACGACTTTTGATGATATTTCAGAAATTTCTATTTATATATTTTATTGATTTTGAGGAATTTTAATAGATTTTGATAATTGTTTTCTGATCCTTATTTTATACTCTTATGAGGTTTCAAGAATATTTTTAAATACTTATTTCCTTGTAGCAGTGTGGATTATTTGGACTTTTGGTAATTTTTGACAATGCTTGAGTAATTTCGTTTTCTTTTCTTTTTCTTGTTTTTATTTTGAGAATTTTAAAGCATTTTTGAGTATTTATCCTTCTATTGATTTTGAATAATTTTATAGAATATTTGGCAATTTTCGCCGGATTTCAACAATTTGAAATTAGATATTTAGAATTTTGGATGATGTTGAAGATTTTGAGCAATATCTGATCATTATCGAGGGATTTTACAATCTTTTTAATGGACATCGAACAGGGCAGGATGTATTGAAATATGTCTACTATTCAAAACTGTGGATAAGTTGAGAAAGCAAGATGAGGTGGTGCTCTTATAGCTTATCCATCGGATAGTATTGCAATACATGGGTGAAAGTCAGGAACAGGCACAAAGGTCCCGCTTAAAGACCCATTTCATACTGACGTAGATATTTAGCTCGTCGTCATGACCATAAGTCTATCTGTGTGGAATAGTGCATGATAGGAACAGATTCAGTTGCTAGACGTGTTGTTGTGAAGTTCGTCTGAGTGTCTCCTGCTAATAAGAAGTTAAATAAAATGAAAAAAGGAAACCAAGGTGCAGTGGACAATATTAACATGCCACGGCGTTTGGTGTTGGTTCTGAGTCTATCTGTGTTACGGTTCCTCACACCTTTGTGGATGGTGTATTCTTATATCTTCTTGAATTTTATATATATATATTTCCTCTCATTACCTAATTCACAAATCGTTATCATTTAGGGAAAAGGGAAATAGAATGTATCGCAGCAATGCAATTTTTTTTAAAGTGCCGATTTAAGTGGAGAAAAACGGCAGATAGTTAAACTAATCTGCCAAGTTTAACATAAAGCAACCGTATATATTTTTATCAGAGTCCATTCTCTTTCAGCGGAGTGACCAATAGCTACGTTTTTGGTAAATCAATTCCATAATATAGTATAACACTACACTGAAATATTTTCGGTCCTCTTATGGCTACTGACTCACACTTTAGAGAGGTACAATTGCACATACTTTTACATTTTCTTTTTTTTTTCTAAACTTTGATACCAAGGGGAAATGAGTCCAATATATATTTTTCTTTGCGACTATCCTGAACGCGAAAGATTTAAGCAGAATACACCTAATATAAATCGCCTAATTTCGATTCCAGTTACTTTATATCGATTTTATACACTTGGAAGCGAAAGACCTGAATGTTTCAGAATCTTATGTTTTCTTACCTATATAAATGTGAGGTTTAAAAATGCAATATAAAGCTTCGCTTTTGAAATTAAAATGATATAAGAGTGACAACTTACTTGATAATATAATGCGAAAATCATAAAGCAAACGTCACAATGATAGAAAACAGATTAAGAATTAGTTCACAATTTAGCGGGCACTCTACTACTGAGTTCACTTATCTATATATTCTTACAGGAGGCGCAATGGCCCAGTGGTTAGGGCAGCGACCTCGCAGTCGTAGGATCGCAGTTTCGATTTCCAGACCGGGCGTTGTGAGTGTTTATTGAGCGAAAACGCCTAAAGTTCCACGAGACTCAGGCAGGGGGTGGTGGCGAACCCTGCTGTATTATTTCACCACAACTATCTCTCTCACTCCTTCTTCCTGTTTCTGTTGTACCTGTATTTCAAAGGGCCAGCTTTGTCACACTCTGTGTCACGCTGAATCTCACGGAGAACTGCATTAAGGGTACACGTGTCAATGGAGTGCTCAGCCACTTGCACGTTAATTCCCCTAGTAGACATTTCCGTTCATCGGATAAACTGGAACCCTCGTCGTTGTAACCAATGGAGTGCCACGATATATTCTTACTGATGCTGTTATATTATCACTCCTCGATGCTGGGACTGTAAACAATAATATAGAAATTACCAATGCTTACTTTTGCTTGTAATTGTTGAATTCATTTCCTTATTTATAAAGTCTCAACTACCACACCTCAACTTATATACCAGATGACGTCTTTTCAGCTTTGCTCTACAGAAGTTTGAGATATGTACTTTGTCGTGCGAGAAAGGTTTTATTAAAAAAAAAAAAAACTAAATTAGCTAAGCTACAAGAGTACGAGTACTGAAATTCTTGACACAAATTCTCTACCTGACACGTCTTTCAATTCTCTCAGCAAAAGCCCTGCGAGTGGCATCAACAACATCTTCTGTTTCTTTCTCTTAAAAGGTCAGATTTTATTCATGTAATAGAAACGGATAACTAAAATAAAAGAGAGACATGTGACAGTAGTAGTAGTAGTAGTAGTAGTAGTAGTAGTAGTAGTAGTAGTAAGAGGAGGAGGCAATGTAGTGATAGCAGTACCTCTCGAATTTTCTTTATTAGTAATGTTGCTGGCGTGTTGTATTTTCTCTTTATATATATATATATTTCACGCGTTTTATTGATCTAGTCGTCAATATTGATGCAGTTATTGTTGTAGATGGCGTTTTTGGCCATTGTCAACAACTATGGAAAAGACAACGATAAGAACTAGCATATTTACGGAGAATTTCAAATAACAAAATGAACACCCAAGGGAGAAATGAGAGAACATATTCAGAAAGATATAGTGAATGATGAGGTGATGGTGGTGGCGGCGGCGGCGGCGGCGG
>NC_068982.1:147410925-147412604 GCF_001194135.2 Octopus bimaculoides
GTCGCAGCAGTGGTAGTAGTGGTGTTGTTAGTGGTGGCGTAAGGGTGAGATGAACGCAAGAGGGAGTTGGTATGTATATGTTGAAGATAGAAAGAATAAAAGAAACAAAAGAAAGAAGCAAACAAACAAACAAACAAACAAAGGAAGAAAGAAAGAAAGAAAGAATGAAAGAAAGAAGCCGCAAGGTAACTGACTGACTGAATTTTGGAATGAATAACTGATTGAATGAATGAATGAATGAATGAATGAGAAAGAAATGAAAAAGGAAACAACTATACAGTGAATGAGAATGTCAGAGACGAAGAGAGGCAGAAAAAGAGTGAGAAAGAATAAGAGAAAATGAAAGAATTAAGGGAAGAATAGATAAGTGATTGCATTGCATACGTTAATAACCCGGATGTGATAATGAAATGAAGAGGAGAGAATTATTGAATGACAGTTGACATTGCGGAGAGAGAAAGGGAGTGATAAAGATAGAAAGGGAGTGGGAGAGAGAGACGGTTGTAAAGTGTATGTTTGTGTATGGGGGGAGTGAGGGGGGTGTGCTGGAGGTCAGACATTCTATAAACATAAAATAATAGCGAAACGGCGAAAGGAAGATTTTTTTAAATTTATTTAAAGAAGAAAACAAGGAAATAGACTCAAAAATGAAACAAAACAAAACAATAATATAACAACAAACACAAAAAACAGGAAGCCAAAAGAAAAGAAGAACAAAAACAATATCTAGAAAATATCTACAAATAAACGAACATGCAAAAGAAAGAAATAAATAGCTACCATGATTCTTCTACTTTCGAACCTTCTTCCCACCCATTCGCGCCAATACCCACAACGAAAAAAAAAATTTAGAGAAGAGAATGAGAGAGAGAGAGAGGGAGAGAGAGAGAGGGAAAGAAGGAAGGAAAGGAAATGATGACGAGAATGATCCATAAAACAAGCATTAAATGGCGTCAAGTTTATTCATTTGTCGTTTGTCATCTGATTTATAAATGAATCACCAGCTGCAGTAGATACATAACCACCATCGCCATCACATCCTCTTCCTCATCCCTCATCCCCTCGTTAACTTTATCTTTTTTTTTTCATTGTTTGTATTTTTGTTGCTTTTTTTTGTTTTTTTAAGTTTTTTTTGGTATTTTTCATGGGCAAGTTGTTCTTAGGTCTTTTCATTTTAATCCCGCAGACAAGCAGTATAATTTCTTATCAACCCAAACCTATGACCAGTAAATCCCTCCACTAGCACCACTAATACAACCATTAACACTGCTACTAAATCGACTGTGCACAAGGGAACTCCGATGTTGTAAACAGTTCTGATCGAAATACTTGACAAATATCCGTCATATCTGATACTGCCGTCTTAAAAATAGGAAACGGTCACATTAGACCAGTGGTTCTCAGCCAGTTTTTGCCTATGGACCCCTTTAATCCCTTTTTTGTTTTTTCTATTGGTTCTCCGTAACCATTCAATGTGTATTTTTAAAAATCCTATTATACTTTTCATATATATTTTTTATGATTAAATAAATATTATTAGGAATTGTATAAAAAAGAAACATATTTTGTGTATTTTGTGTAGAAGTATGACCACATTAGTGTAGATATATTTTAGCAGCAAAATCTTATATGGACCTCCAAACGTCATATATATATATATATATATATATATATATATA
>NC_068982.1:147415995-147420252 GCF_001194135.2 Octopus bimaculoides
TATATATATATATATGTATGTATGTATGTATGTATGTATGTATATGTGTGCGTATGTATGTATGTACGTATGTATGTATGTATAAACAAAGGTTGTGTAGCTGTAGTTGTGCGTGCATGTGTGTATGTACGTGTGTCACTATCCATACGTGTGTATTGATATGCGTCAATATATGCGTGTATTCACGTGTGTCTATGAACGTATGTTTATTTGTTTGCATATATGTACATGAATGTATGTGTTTTATGTATATGTGTTTCGAAAGTAAATCAGCATTATTCGGCAGATGATGCACGATGGATTACCTAACCTTACAGAGCGACAGGTAAAATGCTGTCTTATTTATAAGTTATGAATCTTAGTGTTTCGAGTTCAAACGACACGAAGTTTAATTTTCTATTTTTACCCATACGGGTCGATAGAATAAAGAACCAAGAAATACGAACATTGCTGTAATGGATTATATCAATATCCAGCCTCCCACACAAACATAACTCTGTTGCTTTATCCACGAGTTCGTCAAGGAACTCTGTTAGATTTGGAAGAAACAGTACAGAAGGGTCAAAATTTTAAAAGTTACCGCCATCTTCTTTATTCAAATCACAACCGACTTTTCAGTATTTTTCATTTTTCTATCTTTTGTGATCGGTGATCTAAATATCAGTAATCGAGATAATATTCTACATCATATCACTTCCTTCAGAAATACCTGAGTAGTTGTTATAATATTATTCTGCATTACGTGAGGTGTGTTCGTACGTAACGTTTTCAAAGGGAGATAATCTGCTATTGACTGCGATAGTTATTAGCTGGGCATAAGGCAGACGACAGGACAAGAGAAGAGGAAGAAATGGAGTTGGTCAATAGAGAGAGAAAAAATTACAATGACTATGAATCACGTAGTATTTATAAAATCTACTAACACTATAATAATAATAATAATAATAATAATAATAATAATAATAATAATAATAATAATAATAATAATAATAATAATAATGATCCTTACTAATATAGGCACAAGGTCTGAAATTCGGGGGAGGGGGATAGTCGATTACATCGAACCCAATGTTTTACTGGTACTTAATTTATCGACACCGACACGATGAAAGGCAAAATTCATCCTCGTGGAATTTAAGCGCAGAGGGTAAAGACGGACGAAATGCTGCTAAGCAATTTTCCCGGCGTCATATAACAAAAAATAGGTCTCATAGGAGCACTTATTTTATCGGGGTCGATAAATTAAATACCAGTGAAACACTAAGGTCGATGTAATCGACAAGTCCCCTCCCCCAAAATATCAGGTCTTGTGTCTATAGCAGAAAGGATTATTATTACTATTATTAAGAAGTAGTAGTAGTAGTAGTAGTAGTAGTAGTAGTAGTAGTAGTAGAAGCAGCAGCAGTAGAAGCAGCAGCAGCAGCAGTAGTAGTAGTAGTAGTAGTAGTAGTAGTAGTAGTAGTAGTAGTAGTAGTAGTAGTAGTCGTAGTAGTAGTAGTAGTAGTAAAAATTAGTAATAATAAAATGATACAAAAAGCTAATTTAAACTCACATTGCAATCGGTTCATTGAGCAGAGGAGCAAAAAAAATGAATTTATTGGCATCGATTCCAATCCGCCGTATTCTTCCAAAATTCAACCCTTAATATTGTTGAACAATTGTTAAGTCTAAAAGGTGTCGATTTAAAGTCGGATGTTACTGTTAGTAACAACAATACTCTGTGTCTACTGGGAGTAATAATTTGTAGTTCATTTCACCCTGGGAGCATCGACTTGCTGATAATTTTCTTCTAACAGGTTTTCTTTGTGTCTTACTAAACGTTACTTAATCAGGCGAAAGGAACATTAGGTTTATTTTTCATATGCAATATGTGTGTGTTTGCGTTTTTGTGTATGTGTGTATGTATGTTTATATGTGCATGAATATATACATTATACTCATACACATATATACATATATAGCGTTCGCTAGTTTACCCTCGTTCTTGTCTAACGACCCTCCATGTTTGATTTTGTTTGGTTTCCTTGTATGTTTCCACTATCGTGTTTTTGCTCCCAACTTTTACCCTCCATAAATACAAAATTCTATTTTGGTATTTATGGGAGCAACTGTCTTCGAAGACTCATATCGTCGTTGAATGCTCAAAATGAGGAGTAGACAAACAGCCGACAACTGATGAAGTGTTGTTCTTTCTGTTACTTGTCCTGTTTTCCATTTGTTTCTCTCGCTGTTGCATATTGAACTCATTTGTTTTCATATTTTATGTTGTTTACTGTTGGTGACGTCCTGTACACATATATGATATATATATATATATAGCCTCAGGCTATAGCAGACTAAAATTTTAGTTCGTCACGATATAACTATTTGTTTTACGTTTGTCAGCAATTCTTGTAGAATCTTCTCTGGACACATAGCCCCCTTTTCAGATTCAAATGCTTTCTTTCATTATATGAAGCACACGAGCTCACATATTGAAAAAATATATATTACATTTATAGAACATATATATATGTGTCATATACGTATGATATAATATATATATATATACATATTCAACTTATAAGTATTCCATTTGTGTGTGTACGTGCGCGCGTTTCTGTGTGTATCATATACACATATATATGATAGAATACGTATTTATTAACACACACACATACACACACACACACACATACACACACACACACATATGTATATATATATATATATGTATGTATGTATGTATGTATCAATATATACGTGCGTGAGTGTGAATGTGTGCGTAAAGGCACACACATATATATGTTGAATGATATATATGTATATATATCATATGACATGTATATATGTGCTCACGTGTGTGTTTTTACGCACACATTCACACTCGCACGCACAACATCACCACTACCCCACACACCACACCACCACCACCATCAACATCAATGAGTTGACGTATGTTGATAAAATGTACACCTAAGGGATATAACGATAAAAGCTTTATCAGCCTACAAAGAAACGGAGACTTATTTGCGTATTCTTTCTTTGTTGATTGATAATATTTATTATAGTTTATAGGTTTTTACATGGGCCTTTGTTAACGTGAAATGACGTATTAGTTCTTAATAGTGAACGGAAATTGTTTATAACGATCTTTTACACCCGGGATTTACTTATAAGTAAGTTTTGTTATGAGACACTACGCTGATATCGTTTCTGTAAAGAGTTATGCATCGTCAGCAAAGCTCTCATTTTCAACAATGTGTGACAAAGGCGCGTTTAAAATAAACGAACGTACTGACGCACTCAGATGAGCAATGAAGCAAATATCAATAATATTTAAACAGAAAACAATTCAGCAAAAAATATTGTTATGATTCGGAAAACAAAATAAACAATGATAACGATTTCTGAGAAAGGCACGAGACCGGAAGTTTCACGAAACGGATATACCCGATTAGGCAGATCAAATCCTGAGCTATTTGACTGGTACTTACTTTATTGATCTAATGTCATTCTCCGCTGCCACCTTCATTCTCATTCTTATCATCTTCCACTGCCTTCATTTTTCACTGATAATAATAGTTATTAATGTTATTGATATTATATTTGGGTTGACGAATAATGTTTTGTATTTTTGTTGCTTATACTCTTGTGTTTTGCATTTGTGCTGTCTCTAATGTATTGAGTTCACGTAGCTAATAAAAGAAATAATCCTTTCGAGGTCGATAAAATAAATGACATTTGAGTACTAGGATCAATGTAATAGATTTACTCCCAACCCCGAAGTTATTGGCCTTGTGCTAAAATTTGAAACCATTGTTATTATGGTTGTTAAAGCGTGTGATGGCAGAATCGTTATAGCAGCGGACAAAATGCCTAGCAGCCTTTCTTCTGGTTACGATCTGAGTTCAAATGTCACCGAAGTCGACTTTGCTTTTCGCCCTTTCGGGATCGATGAAATAAGTACAATTTATGCACAGATTTCGATGATATCGACTTATCACTTCCACTGAAGTTACTGGACTTCTTAGAAAATTGTTATTATGGGTGTTGTACAATATCGTTTTCACTGCTTATTACTTTACTTGTTATCGTTGATTTCAAAATATCAATCCATGTAAATTCTCCCTGCTTTATTATACGTTTACTACAATAAAATTTTTGTACTGCCTCTAACTGAGACCTGTACCCAATAAAATATATTAGAAGGAGTAGCAACAGCATCATTATCTTCATCGTCATCATCATTATAATTGCCCTGCAATAAATATATAT
>NC_068982.1:147420728-147421787 GCF_001194135.2 Octopus bimaculoides
TATATATATATATATATATATATATATATATATATATACATATACATGTGTGTGTGTGTGTAAATGTTTGTGTGTCTATGTTTATACCCCACCACCACCAACATCGCTTGACAACCGATACTGGTGTGTTTATTTCCCCGTAAACTAGCGGTTCGGGAAAAGTTACCGATAGAATAAGTTCTAGACTTACAAAGAATAAGTCCTGGAGTCGATGTGCTCGTAAAAGCTGTGCTTCAGCATGGCCAGAGTCAAATGACTAAAACAAGTAAAAGATTAAAAGAGTACAGGTATGTGTGTGCGTGTGTGCGTTTGTATGTATGTGCTGTGTGTGTGTGTATGTGTTTGTGTGTGCGTGTGTCTGTGCGTGCATCATTGTGAGAAGTATATTTTAAGTTAAAGTTCAAGATTATATTCATATCAATTAACTCTTTAAGTCAAGAGATTTCCCAATGCTTGTAAATACGTGGTTGAGTTGGTGTGTTGGTTCAATTGTCAATGCAGACACCTAGAATGATTGCAGATGCCGCTAATAGATTGGATTGGGAGAAGGTGCGGCATTTTCTTTTGCACTTTCTTCGAGAAACCTAGTAGGTCTATGTTTGCATGTGAATCTGCCGACACATTCTCTAATGCATGATAGATACAAATGAAAATTTATATTCGGGTTGTAAGTTCCTCATTAGATCACAGTAAATGTTCCTGGATTTTCATGGTTCATTCACAACATCTGGGTAGCTGACCTCTACAACAGTGTATGCCTTTTGCTCCTTGTCCTATAGATAGTTGTTGTACGTATGTATGTGAATTTGTATATATGTATGTTTGTATGTATGTATGTATGTACGTATGTATGTATATATGGATGTGTGTATATATGTATGTAAGTATTTTGCATATATGTATGCGTGTATGTAAATATAGTGTATTCTTTTATTCTTTTACCGAACCGCTAAGTTACAGGGACGTAAACACACCAGCATCGGTTGTCAAGCGATGTTGGGGGGACAGACACACACACACAAAGACACACACACAAACACACACACACACACACACACA
>NC_068982.1:147422050-147423053 GCF_001194135.2 Octopus bimaculoides
TATATATATATATATATGCATATGTATACGACGGGCTTCTTTCAGTTTCCGTCTACCAAATCCACTCACAAGGCTTTGGTCGGCTTGAGGCTCTAGTAGAAGACACCTGTCCAAGGTGCCACGCAGTGGGACTGAACCCAGAACCATGTGGTCGGTAAGCGAGCTACTTACCACACAGCCACTCCTGCGCCTATGTATATACATTTGTGTAAATACATACCACGCACACTCGTAAGCGCGCTAATATGCGTATATCGACAGACATGCCGTCCAATCCGTGCCAGCATGGAAAACGGATGTTAAATGATGATGATGATGATGATCAGGAGGAGGAGGAAGATGAGGAGGATGCAATTTTTCCCTTGTTTTCTCCTTGTTGTTCACTCATCCTTTGCCTCCCTATTATATTTATACTGTCCCTTTCTTATTACCCCTTTAATTCTCTCTTCCTTCTTGCCATTCTTTATTGTTTGACTGCACGCTTGGGTCAATTACCTTTATTCTATGCAGCACCACAACACCAGGGGCTCGGAGGCTTTTGGTCAAGTAGCTGTGTTGACATGGTCTTTAAATTCAATTTTAATACTCGTCGAATAGTAAAAGGTGTGGGTGACGGTAACAGTGATAATGACGGAGACGTTGAAGACGGAGGTGATGACAGGGTGGTGAAAATTTAGGATTATGATGGTAGTGATGGTAATAGTGATGGTGGTGGTGATTATAGTAGTGGAGAGAATATGATAATTATGGCAAAGAAGGAGAGGAAGGGTTGCGGAAAGGTGATTATGTCCATGATGATAATAACGGTAATAACAATGGTATTAACATCAATAACAATAACGGGAAGGCCTGGCGGGTACATCCAGAGAACACGCAGATATAATGGTTATAGACACTATACACACACTTATATTAACATACACCTTCATATACAAACATGCACACACATGTTCACACAACCATGTACATACATCTTACACACGACTCTCTCTCTCACGTATAC
>NC_068982.1:147423063-147425198 GCF_001194135.2 Octopus bimaculoides
CATTAAGAACCAATGAATTAAAGATCCAGTTCCATGCGGGTCCTAAACAGATGCGCTAGAATTATATAGATACTTTGTGACGATCGCTTTGTTTCGAAGTCATTATTAACGGACAACAAATCAATTTTACTTCCGCTCTTTGAGACTGAACACCATAAAGATCATGTCACAATGAGTCGAGCAAATTGATAAAACATTAATTCTGTATATATGTTTTTTTCATTATTTTCATCTGTGTGTACGCGCGTGCGTGTGCCTGTGTGTGCCTCTGTGTGTGTGGGTGTGTGTGTGTGTGTATTTTTGTATTACCATATTTGGAGCAAACGATTATTATTTTTGTATTGTTTGGGAGATTTCCTTCTGTGATTTGACTGCGATCCCCGTAAATTGATTCGTAAGATTTTGTTTAATAAGTTTTAGGTCTATGCGTTACTTTGAATGCGCTAAGTGCACAATGCAATGTATGTAATGTTGATGTTGTTGTTGAAAGTTATTATTGTTATTATCATTATTACTATTATTATTATTATTATTATTATTATTATTATTATTATTATTATTATTATTATTATTATTATTATTATTATTATTATTATTATTATTTATTGTCTTTGCACAGCTTCTAACACTGAAGATGTACTACAGTGCCAGCTGTTCACTACCAGTGAACTATGGTAATACCCCATATTTTTCGAGCACCATCAGGAGTATTCGAGCGGTTCCAAGCAATACTGTTTTTTGCAAGTGCTCCACCCTTTTTGCAGCCCCTATTTGTTCCATGTACTTATCAAGATTTTTACTCACTGTTCCCAGGGCTCCGACAATTATTCATACTACAAACATCTTTACCAGCGATAACAACTGCCCAACCTCCCAAGCTAACCTATCATATATGTCGACTTTTCTTTCTTCCTTATCGCATACCTTGTCAGCTGGGCATGCTGTATCTACGATCCAGCATAGTTTGCTGTCTTTCTGAATTAACACTATGTCTGGTTTTGTATTCTCTGTCTCATGGTCGCACTGAATCATAAAATCTTATAGGGTCTTTGCATTATCATTTTCGATGATGCCTTCGAGTTTATGTCTATACCAAGTTTTGTTCTGTCATGTCCATACTTGTTGTGAAGTGTGCAATGGACATTCCTTGCTATATTGTCATGACGTCTCTTATATTTTTTCTGGGCTAGTAGCGTACATTGACTGGCAATATGCTATACGGCGTACATTGACTGGTAATATGCCATACGGCGTACATTGACTGGTAATATGCCATTCGGTTTCACCATTTTTGTCCACAGATTCTGTACTTATCACTTTCTGATGTGTTATCTATTCTGTATTTGATGTAATTGGTTCTTAATACTTGCTCTTAGGCAGCACAGATCAGAGCCTCCGTTTCCGGTTTTAAATCACTTTTAGTCATCCATAACCATCTTTTTTCTCTGTCTGTCTAAACTTCAACATCCCTATGAAATTTTCCATGCATACTTTTCTTTATCCATCTATTTTCAGTTTCATTCATTCTCAAGTGCGTGTACAGTGCTTTATCTTTACAATCTTCCATCCTACACAAGCCTGACCTTCTTACATCCAATAATAGTGGTTCTGTGAAATTTTTACATACCATGCTATGTTGCTTTCTTCTGCTCTAATGCTGTGTTCACATCCAATCAGCCCTCTTCCCCATCTTTTTCTAATTACATACAATCTGTCTGTGTTACTTTTTGGGTGGAGCATCCCATATCTAGTTAGCAACTTCCTTGTCTTTATGTCTAAGCTGTTTAGTTCGTCTACTATCCATGCGATTACTCTTACTCCATATCTAAAGAGTGAAACCGCCCAGATGTTGATAGCTTCAATCTTATTCTGTTCGTTTAATTTTGACTTAAGGATCAGTCTCAGTCTGCGCAAGTATTCCACCTTAAATTTTAACAATAATAATAACAACAACAACAACAATAATAATAATCATTATTATTATCATTATTACTATCATTCTTATTACTGTTGTTGTTATTGTTGTTGTTATTATTTTTGTTGTTGTTGTTGTTGTTGTTGTTGTTGTTGTTATTATTATTATTATTATTATTATTATTATTATTATTATTATTATTATTATTATTATTATTCAG
>NC_068982.1:147425472-147429455 GCF_001194135.2 Octopus bimaculoides
ACCTATTGTCATAGGTGCCCTGGGAATGACAGCGAAACGGGTTGATTACTACCTAGATCAAATACCAGGAAACCCCAAAATGGCTGAAGTTCAAAAGATAGTGCTCATGGGAACTGCCCATATCCTACGTAAAATACTGTCTATGTGATCTCAAATTTTAAAACAAACACATCATTTTCTTATGGTTTCTTAAACATTCAATAGAACAAAACTGTACAAATCCAAATATATGGTACCCTAGGCATAACACCTACATGAACTTCTAACTTGTTGTCTCTTGAGATCTCTGGGTGAGACTTGGATCCAACTGGTACAAATGCAAAACAAAAGTCAAAAGTAAAAAGTCATAAAATAATAATAATAATAATAATAATAATAATAATTCTGTTTTAGCTTTTTATTAGCAGTTTCGTGATGGCCTTCAGGACCCAGTTACCCAGTTAAGAGTGATATGCTTCCAATGTCAAACACAACAATGCGTTCTTCTTTGATTTGGATCAGCAACTTGTTCGCATCAATATGTATGACTGTAAAATATACATTCTATACTGAGAAGTGATAAAAAGAAGGACATGCGTGTGTGTGTGTGTGTGTGTGTATGTGTGTGTGTGTGTGTGTTGTGCGTGCATGCGTGCGCTCATGTGTATATATGTATGTATGTGTGTATATATGTTTGTGTATGTGTGTGTGAACGCGCGTGTACGTGTGTGCGTGCGAATGTGTTTGTGTGTGTGTGTAAACAAATTTTTAAAAACAAAGAAGCTTAAAGTTTCATTTTTCTTTAACTTTTCATTAACATTATTAATTCTATCTTCATATTACAATATTGTCACTATCTCTGCGAGGGATGATTTTTCGTTTTACGCATCGTCTAGCTCAGTGGTTCTCAGATGAGGTCCATATGGCCAGTGAGGGTCCATATAATATGGGGGGGGGGGTATGCAAAAGAATAGTAAATTGAGGATTCACAATAGTATTTTAAGAACGCTAGAAAGAATTTTGCTTTCGATATATATATATTGGTATGTATTGCAAGAAACAGCCAGGTTTCTTTCTCTAACATTTTACATACTTCATCCTATATAAATTAATGTGTGAAAAACCAAATTGGAATTTTGAAAGAAGTTTCTATAAAACTAGTTTTTAAACACCGAATGGATGCAGTGGTCCACCAGAAGAAAATAGTAATTGAAAGGTCCATGGATAAAAAAAAATTCTGTTAAGAACCCCTGGTCTAACTGGCGCGAATTTATTAAGAAGTATAATTGATTAAGCTGATCTTAATAGATTATTAACCTTACTAAATGAACTTGCCGGAAAGGTATGTAAGTCAAGGCTCGCTCGGATGGGTTTTCCACTCTCATTCTAGACCAGCACGTTTTCAATGACGAAAGCATGAGTGGAATGTGTATTTCATTTTGACGGAATTTGAATGCAAAGTGATGGAACAGTTACCGCAGAGCATTTTTTGTTCGACGCTCTAACGATTCTGCAAGTCCATCGCCTTTGAAATACCCAGGTAGATACATAATGAGGTTAATGTACGTCCTTTTACGTCTTTGTTTAAATTCCACCGAAAGCGAATTTCTTTTTTTGATATTTCTGTGATAAGTTAAAAACAAAACATACCGGTCATTGACGGTGGTCTTCCACTACATTTAGAAGCATTTCTACATTTGGAAGACGAGTAAACATTTAAAGAGAGCTTATTACTCTTCTGCCTTAGAAGAAAAGAATTTTCCACATTGGCACAATACCAAAAGTTATCGAGAAGAAATATCACCGAAGTTATACATCACCGCCGATGCCTAGTATATAATTAATTTAAGAAGGGAAGAAAAGTGAAATTCAATTTGAAACATGAAGGGACTTCAATAAATAACGATTTCAAATTTTGATATACAGCCAGCAATTTCAGGGAAAAGGTAAGTCTATTACTTCGACTCCAGTGCTTAACTGGTACTTATTATATCGACCCCGGAAATGATGAAAAGTAAATTTGACCTCGGCGAAATTTGATCTCAGAACGAAAAGACATGCTAACGATCCTGCCGCCCTAACTTCAATGAATATTAGAATGAATTCCAAGTAACATCTTCAAAGCAGAGGAAATGGCAGATTCATTTGGGCGTTGGATAACCTGCTTAACGTAATTCTTACTTGCTCCACCAATTCCAACTTTGCTTTTAATTCTTTTGGGATTCCATAAGTGACATACCACTCAATAACTGAAATCAATTCTTTTTCTCTCATAATTGTCTATGCTGTCTAAATCTCCCAGCTGCATTTGGGCTCCGCATGAAAAGGAGTGGCACATTATTTTGAAACAGTTGTCGATCCTATCGATAACTAGTACTTATGTCCTCCTGTATTTATTTTATCAATCTCATTTTGTCGAACCACTTTTGGTACATGCCAAAAGAGATCATGGCATAAGCAACGCCCATTGTAAAACCGATGTAAGCATAAAACAAATACACATATGTACATGCACATATAGGATGCGCGCATGCGTGAATCCGCACCGATTCAGTTGACCAAATCCCACTGATTAGCTATATAATCCGAGGATATTGTATAAAATAATTTTTGGATGTGTCTAGTGACACAGAGCTCGTAAGCACTTCGTTTGAAATCAAATATTTTAGCAACACATACTTATCTTGACAACACAACCGATTGGTACTTATTTTGTAACCCGGAAGAATGAAACACGGAGTTGAAATTGTTGGTGGGAGTATAACTGGAACACAGGTTTAAAGATTGCTCTAAATTGAGTGAAGGTATGTATGTTGGTGCTCTAACAATTATGCCATGCTATCACCTTCAAGGAATCAATATTAATAATAAAAGTCAAGAAACAAAGTACAAGTAGAAAAGAAGATGCAAATCAAGTGAAGAAGGAGATAAAAAGCAAAGAAAAACCGAAAAAGATTAAAGGAAGTACAAAAATATATATTAAAAAAAAAAACGATTGTCGATGGGGGCGGGGATTGACAAAACAAACAAACGGAAAAGAGAACAGAAAAAAAAATGAGAAGAAAAAAATTTGCAAGAAGGAAAGAGAGAATTATAGCGAGAAGGAAATAAAGGTAAGAATAATTATAATAATAGTGATAATAATAATAACAATAATAATAATAATAATAATAATAATAATAATGTGAAAAACAAATTGGAACAAAGAATCACTTGGTCTGCACTTAAAGCTTTAATCATGCTGAACGAGGACATCTGCACAGTAGAGAACGACGGGAGGGCAGAGAGAGAGAAAGAAGGAAAGAAAGATAATGTTCTGGTGCATTTGTGAATGTGTGTGCGTGTGTGAGTGTGTGTGTGTGCGCGCGCCTTTGCACTAGGTGTGAATTGCAGTCAATTCTCGACATTTTGCAGTCTAAACAGAACACAGCTATTTCATTATTTCCAATACCTTGTAAATTGGCATTTCCGCCAAGTTTCTTTTTCCATAGACCGTCGAGGAGAACCCATTAGAAGTTGTTTTAGACACTTGAGTGTGATTCAGTTGATTTAATTTGTATCATTTCACTTCGATATTTGCAGTGCGACGGCGACAACGCACCCGCAGGCCGCAGAGCAACAGCCAGCCAACGCCACCCGCCTCAAAACCCCTCGACATAATTACTGCCACATCATATTTTTCGCCCTCTTCTGTCTACCTCTGTTATGTACTTACGTGCCACTGTGTATACATGTGTGAACACATGTCTGTCTGTAAAAATAGTATGAATGTATGTATGTACATGTGTATGTATGCATGTATATGATAGACAGACAGACAGACAGACAGACAGTAGATAGATAAATAGATAGATAGATAGATAGATAGATAGATAGATAGATAGATAGATAGATAGATAGATAGATGTAGAAGCATATATAGGAATGTATATCTGAATGCATGTGCGGTGCTGTGAGCGTGTGATTACATATACATATATATATATATATATATATATATATAT
>NC_068982.1:147429465-147430144 GCF_001194135.2 Octopus bimaculoides
ATATATATATATATATATAGACGTGCGCACCCATGTGTGTGTGCATATATATTTGCATGTGTGCGTACATGTGTGGTGTGCGTATGCATCTGTGTGTGTTTCTCGTCTTATACGACTTTCGTTTGGGAGGAGAACGTCAGTCAGATGCTGAACTCGGGACTGAGGATTTTGCTTGGCGTAATGTCGCACCGCCATCCCCACCACTACCACCACCACCAACAACAACAACAACCAAAACAACTACAAAATACACAAAAGATGTGAAAAAAAGAAACATAAATATAAAGATGAAATAAAACAGAAGGTCAAATGCACATTCGTTGTCGCTAATTGACCACTCTATATAGACTACATCGGAAGCGGTGCATTGATCAATTTGTACATACATGTCTTCCCACTCCCTCTATGCGCACGCATGCGTTCATCCTTGAATGCATCCTTCTGTTTGTGTTTGTGTGTGTGTGTGTGTCTATTTGTAATGTCATGCATGACTAAGTAGCCATAAGATTGAAGAGATATTCATGACAGCAGACGAAAGAGAACAGACGTTGCACAATAAATGACGCTACAACAGCAATACCAAAACGATCCTTAGCGCAAAATTGATTTCATGTTCATCTAAGAATATAATACTCTTCTCTCTCTCTCTCTCTCTATCTCTCTCTCTCTCTCTCTCTCT
>NC_068982.1:147433372-147434583 GCF_001194135.2 Octopus bimaculoides
CCCCACACACACACACGGTGCGGTGAATATATTGGCGTCTAAATCACGCAAGAATGAAAATGACATTTTCTCATTTTAACAGATATATTTACCAAAATTACATAAAAATATCTTGAAATACTAAAGAGAAAATTTATTCAATACAATCGCCATTGGCTTCAGCCACAGCCTCCAGACAACTTCAGAATCTCCTGTAACTTTTGTGGAGTGTTTCTTTGATTAAGTTGGGGAATGTTGCTATAATTCTGCCTTCAGTACATCTTTGGTGTTACAAGGAGTTTTGTTGGTCTCTCTCTCAACTGCGCCCCACGCATAATAGTCAAGAGGCTTGCAGTCTGGGAACTTGCGTGGCTGGATGTTAAGTGTCATGTAGTTGCAGAAATTGTCTGACAGCCATGACTGGGTTCTCCGGCTTGTGTAGCATGGTGCAGTGTCCTGTTGCCAGACATGGAGTCTTCCAGCAGCCACCTTCTATTCCAAATATTTGGTTGATATTTCCTGTTCCTGGATTGCAAACGCATACCCTTTAAAGTGAGAGTTAGTAATCCGGTTGTATGTATGTATGTATGTATGGATGGATGGATGGATGGATGGATGGATGCGTATGTATATATACACGCGCATACATACATAATTCTTTATGGAAACGGTGAAACACGAAGAAGATGAAATCCTAAATAATACTGTTAAATATTGAGTTAAAAATTCTTTTAGGTAGAAAAAGTCCGAGTGCAGCCGTCAACATTTTCTATCCAAACAAATTAATTCACGTTTCTTCGAAGTTTCTAAACTCATAGAACGTCAAGAAAATGTGTGCGTGTGCGCTGTGCGCATGTCTGCGTTTGTGTGTGTATCTGTATGTCTTTGTATCTGTGTTTGTCCCTCCACAGGGCTTGACAACCGTTATTGGTGTGTTTACATTCGCGTGATGTACCAGTTTGGCAAAACCACTCGATAAAAAAAGACAATTATTGGGTTACATTCACTGAACTAAAATTTTTCAAGGCGTGGATTTCCTCCAGCATAGAAGCAGTTTAATGACAGAAAAAAGTTAAAGACAATACATTTTTTTGATCATTTTTTTAAATCATTTTTTTGACAATACATGATTTTTGATCACCTTGTTTTTAGAATTGTTTTGGATAATACCATACTATATTCTGGTGCCTAAACACAAGTAACATTCAATTTTGAATCTAAATCTATTATAT
>NC_068982.1:147434785-147435746 GCF_001194135.2 Octopus bimaculoides
TATATATATATGTGTGTGTGTGTGTGTGTGTGTGTGTGTGTGTGTGTGTGCGTGTGTGTCTTATAAACATTTTATGTGTGTACATACGTGCGTACGTCAATAAGCTAAAAGTGACTCAAAGGCCGAGAGTTTCGAGGAAGGCTCATTGACTGCCATGCTTCCTGTTTTGAGTCACTTTTATGCTTTTTGTCGAGTAACATAAACACACTCAAGCATACACATTCTTACGTGTATATGTGTGTGTGTATATAAATAAATACATACATGTATGTATGTATTTATCTACATACAAAGACGCACTAACATATTTACATACATATGAGCGGTGTGTATTTTTGATTGCAATGTGTGTGTTTTTGCGTGCGCATATCTGCGCGCGCGTCTGTATATTTGCATGCATGTGATTTGACTGCGTAGATTCTACATTATTCATTATTTTTGATGTTCGAAAGTGCACAATGAATTAATGTCTTTAAAATTTTGGACATAACCATAAAAGGGGACATTGGAAAACACTCCTAATTAAACGTAGGATGTTTCTGCCAAGTGATTATATGAATATGGCCTGTTATCATATTAGCTGAACTGTCACAAGAAATGCAGCCCCACACCTGAGACCTAGCGATTATCACTGAAATGATAAACAGCCAAAAGTAGAGCGAAGGGAGACCGAGAGAAAGAGAAGCAGAAAGAAGTGTGAGAAATAATAGAGAGCGGAGGTTGGAAATGGAGAGTGAAAGCATACGGGGGAGAATAAAGGAAGTGCGACAATTAAGCGAGAGAGGGAGAGAGTAAAAGCGTGAGTGAGAGAGAGAGAGAGAGAGAGTGAGAGAGAGAGCAAGAACGTTAAAGAGAGAGAGAGTGAGGGCAAGTGTGTGAGAGAATGAGAAAGATGGGGAACAACAAAAATATAGACAGTAAGATGGTGAGGGGTTAAGAGAGAAGGATGGAAAGAAAGATA
>NC_068982.1:147436138-147438247 GCF_001194135.2 Octopus bimaculoides
GATCAAAAGGGATCGTGCAAAGAAAAATAGATAGATAGATAGATAGATAGATAGATAGATAAATAGATAGATAGATAGAAAAGAAAGATTTTGTGTCTGATTGGATATTTACGAGGAGGGTGCTGAAAAGTTCCTGGCTTAGGGTAAAGAAAACGCAGGAGAATCAGTTAATTATGATTTTTATCCAACGTTTTTCTCCTCTCAGGTTTACACATTTATTGCAGCGGTCCTTCAGTTGTTGTAAGCCCTGTAAAAGTACTCGAAAGACTGGTCCTCCACCTAGGCCTTTCACGATACTCTTTAAGCTAGGAACTTTTCAGTACCGCTTCATGTATGTACATGTATATGGATGTAGTTTGTGAGAGCAAAAGCCAGCGTTAAACAGACAAATAAATCGATAAAAGTAGCAGAACTTACTGAAGGACAATGACGTTAGCGTTCGCTTAAAATTAGAACGATTATTTTGAACATGTGACCCATAGTGAATATATTTTTGCAAAAGCGATTTCTGCACATTAGGCGAGCACATGTATATTCAGTAAATAACCTTGGATCAATGGACGGCGTAACGATGCAGTCGCTAGACCTGCTAGAAATAATAGCCAACTCCCTCAAATCACACGCTGCTGTCTTAATGGAAGAATGACTGGTACATTGGATACTGTGACACCTCCACCCCACGATGCATACTGTCGGAAGGAAAAAAGATTGGGTGGTCTTAAAACTTCCGGTCATATGTCTGAAGTTATCAGAACACACATGGGGAGAAACAGAATCAGATGTTATTCCATCAGCTTTTATTCAATCGTAATATCTTTTTTAAGGCGACAAGCTGGTAGAATCATTAACACACCGGGGGAAATGCTTTGCGGCATTTTGTCCGCCTTCACTTTCTGAGTTCAAATTTCGCCGAGATCGACTTAGCCTGTCATCCTTCCGGGGTCGATAAAATAAGTACCAGTAAGCATTGGGATCGATGTAATCGACTTGGCCTCTTCCCCCAAAACTACTGTCCTTGCACCAAAATTTGAAGCCATTATTTCTTTCTCTGAGAACCAATATTATGAAATAAACGTGTCATTGCAGTCTATAGACTTTTGAAAATAAAAAAAAATATATACGTGATAGAATTCTCTTTCACCAGCCTTGACGGGCATGAGTAGTCATTTATATCTCCCTTTCGTTCAGATCTAGCTTAAAACCGGTATTCCAACCGTGACAAGCCAATCTTTATGTCTGACACAGTATATTAATTCTCAGGTGTGGGGCTGCATTTCTTGTGACAGCTCAGCTAATATGATAACAGGCCATATTCATATAATCACTTGGCAGAAACATCCTACGTTTAATTAGGAGTGTTTTCCAATGTCGCCTTTTATAGTTATGTCCAAAATTTTAAAGACATTAATTCGTTGTGCACTTTCAAACATCAAAAATAATGAATAATTTAGAATCTACGCAGGCAAATCACATACATGCAAATATACAGAGGTCGTTGTTTTACCCGAGGCCATTCCTGATAGTCATTGGTCGGCCAATAGTCATAGCAGAAGACACTTGCCCACGGTGCCATGCGATAAGACTGAACCGGAAACCACGTAGTTGCGAAACAAGCTTCTTAACCACAACTGTCACTGCGCCATACATATATATGTTTGCATGTGTGTAAGTATGCGTATATGTGTGTGTGTATCTGTCTGTCTGTGTATACTAGTCCGGTATCCCGTCCTTGCTGGGCGGTTTTTTCCCAATAAAACGTCCTTATTTCAATTTGCTTTGTTGCGTGTCACATCATGTCATCTCCGACGAATAGACATCTTGATCAGGACAGATTTCTGCATTATTTGGAGCAACTTATACAGTCTCGTTAAACGAAGTTTTTGTTTTTACATTTGTTGCATACAAGTACAGATTTTTCTTAGCTCGCTGCTGGTGATTTGTGAGGTTCCTTCGACTCGGTCAACCGAATGAAATTCCTTATACGCATGCGCACACACACAGACACACAGACACACAGACACACACACACACATTAACACGCTAATACAAATCACTTATCGTGAGCGCTATGCGCTTGCAGAGAGTGAGAGAAAGAAAGTGAGTGAGAGA
>NC_068982.1:147438269-147442225 GCF_001194135.2 Octopus bimaculoides
AGAGAGAGAGAGAGAGAGAGATCTTTTCTGTTGCTGTCACATATTTTGGAAATTTTTAAATCAAGAGAAAATTTTGAAATTTGCTGAACTGATATACTTCGTTATTCTAAATCCGATTTTTGGATTCATTTGTTCCAGAAAAATTCTAGAAAAATGTTACAGAGGTTTAAAGTTTGATTATCTTTACCCAATCAAAATATAGGATTTTGGAAGCTAGCATTTTCTGTGTGATAGTTGTCTATCATAAAATGAAAGTAAAGATTTAAACGACGTGGTTTTAAACAACATGAAAGCAATTACATGTCATATCAAGAGAGAGGGAGAGGAGATAGTATGTGAGAGGAGATAGTATATAGATATACATATAGAGACAGAGAAAGATAAAGAGTGTAGTAAATATATATAGAAAGGGGAAAGACGAAAGAGAGAGAGAGAGAGAGAGAGAGCCTGATGGAGATAGCTAGAGAGTGGTAGAATTGTCAATATAAATGCTCAGTTATTTCATGTAGAAAACTAAATTTTTTGATTAATTATAGCCGAAAACCTTGTCGTTGGGACGCACATTTCGAAAATCATATCCGTTTTGGTCCAAGATCACTATTTCGGGCCTTTCGGTGATATATACACATATATACATACATACATAGATGCATGCATACATACATACATACATACATACATACATACATACATGCATACATGCATGCATTCTCGTTTATATAATATAATTGATAAGTATGCTTGTGTGTGTGTGTTTGTGTGTGTGTGAGTGTGTGTGTGTGAAGTAAGAGGAGAGGGGGAGAGAAAGTGCGTGATTGAGTGAGTGAGTGAGTGAATGAGTGAGTGGAATCGAATTTGTAACCATGTGGCTGGCAAAGCAGACAACTTAAACATGCAACCACATTCGCGTCCATGGTTGTTCGTTCTTACATATTTTATCGCCACCGTATAAACTAACAGCTCGGCATTATTTTTTCCGCTGCTCTAACGATTCTGCAAATTCACTGCCATGATTGATTTAATTTCATCTTTGCTTCTTTCATGATTTTATTGAAGGTAGTCAATAAGATTTCTTTATTTCTTTTCATTTAGACATAAGGCTGTGCGGCTAAGAAGTTCGCTTTGTAAGCATGTAATTTCGAGTTCAGCTCCAGTGCGTGACAACTTGGGCAAATGCTTCCGTTATATCCCTGGGCTGACCAATTCCTTGGCAGTGAATTTGGCTGACCGATAAAATATGTACCAGACTATTAAAAACAGAACTGAGATTGATTTGTTCAACTAAACACTTCTAGGTGGTGCCCAGCATGGCTGCAGTTCAGTGACTGAAACAAGTAAAAGGTAATAATTAAAAATATAAACAGCTTTATTATTATGTAGAGAGTATGTATTGGCAGTTAAAAAGTAATTTGGATTAATTATTTATTTATTTAATTTAGCTACTTTTTTTATGGTATTTTAACAAAATGTAACTCGTTCTTTCTCCCTACCAAAGTTTTGCTATAACAGTCTCCCGTTCTCCCTTGTACAATCTCTGGAAATACTAACGATAGAGGGAGAGGTAGAAGCTGACCTTACACAATCAATGATCCAATTAAAAACAGAAAGTAATTTTTATACATACATACATACATACATAGGTACTACTTTGGCGTGTGATCTACAGCTTCTAGGGCGATTACTTTAGGTTAGTTTTTGGTCTTTTTACGTTGTAAAACTCGCAACAGCCAAACTTGTGTGATTTATGCGCTTATTTTAATTATTATATTGTTTATTCTTAGTTTCTTATTATTATTTTCTAAGACATAAATGAGACATGGTTTTATTATTATTAATATAGTAAGAATTTTAAAAAACTTCATTTACAATGTTGAACATGTACAGAAGGATGTATTGCAAAAAATCTTTAGCCAACATCTTAAGGGTTTTTAGAAACTAAAAGGTAAGCTAAAGTAATCGCTCTCTCAGTCGTAGATCACACGCCAAAGTAGCACCCATATATGCATCCATCCATCCATACATTAATACATACATACGTACACACACGCACGCACACACACATACATACATACATACATACATATAATCATACATACATACATACATACATACATACATACATAGCAAATTCCCCCAGGTTATGCACAACCCACGAAAATAGTCTTGTGTTTAAAGGCGGGATTTGTCATGGTCAGTATGACTTTCGTCATGCGTCTATCGATGAAGTGGATATGGCGCTAAACAACAACAACAACAACAACAACAACAACAACAAAGACGCCGGCAACAAACACAAATTCCTCGGAAACAAGAAACGCGAATCTAACAGCAGAAGATTTGAAGTCAGATCGTAGAGGAACGTGATTATATGAATTCATCTGTTTTCAGTCTCTTTTCACCTTATCAAACCAAGACCACAGTAAGATTGTATCTCTGAGACTGTTTAGAAACCACTGATTTGGTAATGGTTTTAATGAAAAATATTGGTTTTACGAATGTTGCAGAGATATTCATGCTTGTGATACTGTTTGGGTGAAAATTGCGTTCTGGCGTCAGATTTTTAACATTACAGTATAGTCGACATACATGAAGTGGTATTAAACTGCGGTAATGTTAGAATCGTCGTTGAACTTGGTGGTGGCGGTGATGGTGGTGGTAGTGGTGGTGCTGGTGGTGATGTGGTGGTAATGGTGGTTGTGATGGTAGCTGGTGAGGTCGACAAGTGTGGTAAGAAGGAGGAGAGAAACATAATACTCTTTCAAAAATGGTTTTGAGATGAAAAAAAAAAATGTGGAGGTAATAGAAAATAAAAAAAAATGAACTACAGAAAAAAAATATTAAAGAAAAAAAAAGAAAATTATACAACAAATAAATATATAAAAGACATTAAACAAATAAATATAGTGAAAAGAGAAATAAAGCTACGTTATGGACTTGGTGGAAGTGGTGACAGGGTGTTAATTGAGATTGAAAGATGTGAAAGAAAAGTAGAAAATATATAGATGCATATATAAAATGTACGCATACATTACATACATACATACAAAAAATCTGAATAAACTATTATATACACATACATATAAAATATATATAAATTTTTGTATCATATATGTATATGTGTGCATATATATATATATATATATATATATACACACACACACACACATACACATAAATATATATACATACACACACACACATACACATATACACACATTTGTTAACGCTCGTAAACACACACGCACACATATATCATATAAATATATATGCACACACACACACACACACACACACATATATATATATATGTGTGCGCGCACGTACGCACACACACACACATACGCACATACACACACGCGCGCACACACGGCGTAGCGTACAGAATAAATAAAAAATTAAATGCGCTTTTTAGCCGACGTCCTCAAGTACAGAAACTTTCTTGTGTCAGCACGGTGCCTTTGATCTTTAGCGGGTCTTCCACCAACATTATGATAGAAGCCTTGCCCTGGCTAGCCATTTGATGACATAATAAATTGCCTTCTGTCAATGTTATACTCTGATACTCCCTTCTACCTCCCCACAACATACCTCAAGCTGCGAAAGCTAACACCACCACGACCACCGCTATTAACCCCACCACTAGCTTTCACACCATCAATCCCGTAGCCACTACCATTATTACATTCACACAACTACCATTCTTATAACACTTCCCAGCCTCGTCCTCCCCCTCCCCCCATCAACGTCAGCAATATCACCACCACCACCACCTCCACCACCACCACCACAACCACAACCACCGCCATCACTACTATCATCACTACAACTAGTACCAGTACGGAACTCACGACCGACCCTTGCCACGTATACACTAACATCGCTGCCCTCATCTGCACAATTAGGCCCACCACTATCACCTCCACAACCACCATCACCACCACCACCATCACCTCCAC
>NC_068982.1:147442545-147443579 GCF_001194135.2 Octopus bimaculoides
CACCACCACTGTCATCATCATCATCATCATTATCAACGCCGTCATCATTACCACCACCACAACCAATCACAAAATGAACACACCCTTCCCGCTTATAACCACCACAACCGCTACACGCAACTTTGATATCAGTACTACTAACTTTGGCACTCGCACCCATACTACTTTTTACTTTACCATTTCCACTAAGACTCAAACAGTGCGCCACCATCACAGCACCCATACCTACATTTGTGTAACTGATATTACCACCACTACCACTATCCCTACCGCCTCATTCTCCGTTAAAACCACCACATTCTCAAAGGGGAAAAAAATGAATGCCTTAACGCTCAAATTGTTGCTAGTGTTTTTGATGTTTCCGCCATCGTGGTTTGTAAGGAAATAGCGGTGTGGGATGGTTGTTGTTGACACCGCCGCCGTTTGTCGTCGTCATCGTAGTAGTCGTTGTCGCTGTTGTTGTTGTTGTTCTTCTTATTCTTCTTCTTCTTCTTCTTCTTCTTCGTCTTCTTCTTCTTCTTCTTCTTCTTCTTCTTCTTCTTCTTCTTCTTCTTCTTCTTCTTCTTCTTCTTCTTCTTTTTCTTCTTCATCTTCTTCTTCTCCTTCTTGTTTAGTCCCAGGTCAATCTCGATTGAGGAGCCATTCTGTTGCATAAAAAGTTGAATTTTCGTTTGTGGAAAACGCCATTGCGTGCAGAAGCTAAAACCTGAAAACTAACCGCAGAAGTTCAGAAGTCCAGGTATCGCTCCATGTGATTTTCACCTGTGGGGTTACACAACACCTCGCACACAAGAGAACGACGTCCTTCAGAAAGTTGTTCATTCCATCCCTGGTCGTATGAGGAAACTGGTTGATGCCACTAATGCTTGTGTTGAAATATCAAGATTTACTTTCATTTTCCCATATAATAAAGAACATGTATCATTTGTTTCAATAAATCTGTAAAAGGAATATAGATTTTATTACCAATTTCCAATGCCTACTTACTTTTCACCGATCCTGTATGTATATATGTATGTATGTATGTATATATA
>NC_068982.1:147443789-147447002 GCF_001194135.2 Octopus bimaculoides
ATATATACGTAATATATGTATAATGACTTGTGACTGATTTTTTTGATACATGGTAATAGTAGAGAAGCCTAATCAATAAGTATATGGACTGTTGCCATAGTAACGAAGTTAAAGCACGCAGAGTGAAATCGCTTGGCACAGAGTGGCCTTGTACTCCGCTGTGCATGCGCACTAAGGTTTAACGTTCGAGCTAACTTCTGCTGTTTACAGCTGTGCTTGGAAAGAACGTCTGTAGCGTGTGATGGTTGCATTGACCATACAGAGAAAGTTGAGCAGAGAATTTGCATCAAATTTTGCCACAAACTTGTCGATACCTGCTCAGATACCCATGCAGAGTTTCAAAAAGTTTTCATTGTTCTCGACACAAACAAGGAGATATTGTGCAACTGAAACCCGAGTTTCTTTTTGGTCATCTGGAAGCCGTTTTGGCAAAACCTTGGCAGGCACGAGTCTCATATCCAAATCTTCAGTGATAATGGAGTGAACTGAACCGTAATTAATTTGCACATCCTCTGATAACACGCGGATGGTGATTCGACGATCTCCCTTACAGCTGCACGCACATCTGCAATACATTTCTCAGTTCTGCTGGTTGCGGGTCTCCTAGAAAGTTCGTCAATATCGACATTTTTTCGGTCATCTTGGAACGGTATAAACCGCTCGCACACTTGTGTGCTGCTCGTACACTCCTCTCCATACTCTTTCTGCAACTTTGCGTAGACCTCTGAGCAGGTATCGCCATGATAATTTTTCTCTGTCATATATATATAATATATGTGTATATGAAGGACTATGTGTCCAGTGTAATGTGATAGTTGGTATTCCCTACTTTCTGCAACCACAGGTCCCTGCCCCCGACCTTCCAACAATGCCCTCGGTCCCGGTAAAGAGTTTGACCAAAGCACACACCAATGCACCCATGTACACCACACAAAGTATACTCTCACCACAAAGTATACTCACAAAGTATACTCTCAGCCGTGATGGATATATAATACTGTACATTTCGGATAATATAACCACCTATTCACACATATACGAGTGTATCTTCTGCCTGACTTATGGTCTCTTAGACGACTGAGTGAGTGGACAAACGAAAGAAAGAAGGGTACTCAATTTATTGGGAGTTACATGTAAGGATCAAAGCAGTTTGATTCAAGCTCGTTGATTCTCCGAGAGTTCCAAGCATGATGCTAATCTTCGGCTAGTTTGAATTTGAATGAAAGAAGTTGATTGTTTTTACCGTAAGGTGGGCTGGAATTGGTCGAGGAAGGACACGTGGTGTCGTGGTTTGATGTTGGTACAACCTTACATCAGTGATGACAGTTAGTTGGAAAACACCGCAGGGTGAATTTCCTGTTCACCATGTAAAGGCTCTAATATCCTTTTGTCCCATGTAAAATAGCTCGTCAATTTTCTCATTACTTAGGCATGTTTTAGAAACCATTTGTCCCCATTTAGATTAATCGGGATGGTCTGTACACATTAATGAACTTTATACTTGTCCAGTGCACAATTCCGGAAACACAGTAAAGAGCCATTGATCCTTAGATGCTGAATAATTTACCACGCATATATTGGTCCAAGCCATTGTGTTTCAGCCAGGCTAATACGTAAGCATTGCTGAAGATAAATATATATGTTATTGTTGATATTGCTGTTGTTTTACTGCAGGTCAGGCTTATAATAAACAAAAGAGCCCCTTATTTTTCTTCCAAACATGGCATAACTAAAACATTAACCACTATGACTCTCTCTTTTCAAGGTGGTACTGTGTGATCCGGAGTAGATTTGGTTACACTAGTTAACTGGTGAAACCACCAAGTACAATGACTCAACAGCATTTGCCAGCGCCTCCGAGCGAGACAAGGGAATATGTAGTGTTTATATATATATATATATATATATATATATATATATATGTATGTATATGTATATATATATATACACCTATCAATTCTTTATTTTTCGTTTGGAAATTCTCTTCCCCTAAAGCTTTTGTTTCGCACAAGTAAGACTACTGACCATATATAGCATCATCGCGTGACATCTCTAGTATTTCATTAGCCGATCGATAAACTGTGGCATTGATATTCTAATCAACGTAATCAGTCTTTATAGAAAAGCATGCTGCTCTAAAAAATAAGAACTTTTGTGGTTCCTTGTCTCAAAGATCTCAAAGATGTATTAAAATAAAAATTCGTCTGCTATACTGCCGCAGGGGCGCACTGAGAATATTAAGGGCTCTCGAGCGGGCTCCTCAGAGCTACGGGTCCTCGAGCAGTGTGCGCTTGATCGACGGCTCAGTCCGCCCTTGCACTTCCGATATTTAGTACCTCATAAATTAATTTCAGACAGTTAGTTCACTCTTGTTGCCATTACTGCCGTTGTTAAGTATTAACGATCCCATACTTGCTTTTTTCTTTTTTGTTAGGGGACTATTTTGATAAGGGTCACATTTTGATCGAAGCTATGTCAAGTACGATGTTATGAAACGTGATCTAATATTTTCCCTTTTGTTAAGATTTCTAAAGTGTGTTTGTGGGAGATTGGCTGCTTTATTGGCTTTATGATGGAAAAAAAACATTCCAACTTCAGCCATTTTGTTATTGTTGTTATGAGGAAAAAGTAACAGTGTATCAAGAACGACATTAACCAATATATTGTTGTTTGTTTTTTTCTTTTTCTTTTTTTGTTTCTTTGGATATGAATTGCTTGCAATTTGGCCTCTATGTCTAGCTTATAATCAAAGAAGTTATACGTGTAATATCTAGCAGGTAAGTGTCTACATAAAGACTCTCTCATCAGATATTGTAGAGCTTTCTTCATTTGTCGCATGTAGTTTGATCTCTTCCTATATTGGTTTCTTTGTTTGAATCATCGCACTACGGTTTTTGACTGGAGCATCTCGCTTAAGGGGTTTAGTCGACGAAATAGAAGTCAATGCTCATATATTCAATCTTCTACATGGTTTATCCGTTTTCTTTTGTGTAGTTTTTTTTTTACGAACTAAGTTATGAAAACGTAAAAAAAAAAAGCTGGATGCTATTCGCGAGGGAGAAGCACAAAGGCATGGGCGTAGACGAACACACGCGCGCACATACATACATGTACACAACACATTTCTTCCAAAAGGATTAGTAACATCCTGGTAAAAGATTTAACATATTTTTTAAAATATTATTTTTAACAATGTCCCTTTTATACTTAAAC
>NC_068982.1:147447548-147450410 GCF_001194135.2 Octopus bimaculoides
ACATACATACATACATAATACATACTTTCGCTGCCAATTTCATATACAAATGGTTGGCCTTGGATTATAGCAGAAGACGCTTTCTCAAGATACAGCCGAAATCACTCGGTTCTGAAGCGAAATTCTAAACCACAGGACCAGACATGTACCTATATCCATTGATGAAACTTGTTGATCGACCCAGCAATAAACTCTTACCAATTAATACTAGTTGGTTTTGTATGAGTTATTTCTCTTTTGTGATTCAGTTTGATTGATGTTACTCACTAAACGCTGGTGTCCCATTATATTCGCCAGGAAGGAAGTTTTGACTGATTATTTATTTATTCATTCATTTATTTGATTGTTGATCATTCATTCGATTACTCGTTAACTAAAGGTCAGAACGGACACTTTGTCGTTGGATTACTGACGAATAGGAGGATAAGACAGGTAAACCCAGTCAAAGTTCCATGTTAGCCAGTCAGCCATTTTATGAGTTTTATCGTGTATGTCAAATATAGGAAAGATAACATTTCAAAAGGGATTAAACACATGATCGCACAGCTTGAAATAATGGGAACTTGCCTCGATGGTTAATTGTCACAGTTCCTTTATAAGGCGGTCTCGGTACGTTGGTGAAAAAAGGGGAATTGTCTAGAAGATCAAGAGAAAGATATTCACACGAATGAATTCGATGACATTTTTGATTTTTTTTTAGTGATGGAAGTGGTATGATAGTGATGTAGAAATGCTTCTTCTTCTTCTTCTTCTTCTTCTTCTTCTTCTTCTTCTTCTTCTTCTTCTTCTTCTTCTTCTTCTTCTTCTTCTTCTTCTTCTTCTACTTCCTTTCCTCCTTCTTCTACATGTCCTGTTATGGTGCCCCTTCATCTGCAGCCCTTATAGTAATAAAGAAAGGATTATTATTATTATCATCATCATCATCATCATCATCATTGTTGTCGTCGTCGTCATCATCATCATCAACATCATCATCATCATTATTATTATTATTATTATTATTATTATTATTATTATTATTATTATTATTATTATTATTATTTACGCAGCGAAACGGCAGAATTGTTCGCACGCTGGAAAAAATGCTTAGGGGCATTTTGGCCAATAGCTGCATTTTGGCCATTAGAATAAGTATTGGGATCGATGTAATCGACTAGCCTCCTCCACACACCCCGAACTTTCTAGCCTTGTGCCAAAATTTGAAGACAATGTTTTGCGATCGTCCTTTGCGTTGTGGTTACAGATCCTGCTGATCTCTCCAGAGTCGATCAAATAAAATACCAGTACTGCGATCGATGATTAATTGTACCCCTATATTATTAGAATTTTATTCCATTCTGGTTTGATATGATAATAAATGTTCTTAACATCAAGCAGAAAAGGTGAAATTGAAAGAGAGAGAGAGAGAGAGAGAGAGAGAGGGGGGGCTGCTAGAAACTTCCTGTGGGGGTTCACTTATTATTCCCTCTTCAATCTTTTTTTATAGAATCGGTTGCAATTTTCCGATGACTTGCTGAACGTATACGTTTCTTACTAGTAGTATATTACTCATAAATAATGAGGATCCACATACAGAAAACATAATCAAAACATTCTGGATAAAATGCTCAGCGCTATTTCGTCCGTATTTACATTCTGAATACAAATTCCATCGAAACCATCTTCGCTTTTCATCCTTTCGGGGACGTTAAAATAAAGCACCTGTTATACATGCGCTGATGTAACCGAATTTAGCCTCAAAAATTGCTGGCCCTGTGCTAAAATTAGAAAGAACTATTATCATCATCATCATCATCATCATCATCATCATCATCATTATTATTATTATTATTATTATTTCCATTATCATCTTCTTTCAATTCTGTTTCCATTTCTTGTCGAGTATCTTCCTGACACCTCTGGCAGAGGGCAGAGAAACGCACTGCATACATTGGTACGACATTAAAATAAACACACCAAATTGTCCATTTACAAAGTCATGTAATAGAGAAAGAGGGGAAGAAAGACAGAGAAAACATAAAAAATAAAAAATAAAACAGCAAACAAAGAAAATAAAGAGGAAAGAGGGAAAGAAAATTCACGGCGACAATACTTGTGACGTACCAGTTAAGAAAATCTTCTGCACTTCCTGCACGGATGGTAAGTCAGGGATCATTCTTAAATAATTTTCAGTTCCTGTTTTCACCCATTCCAAGTGCTCCTACAATCACTTGTATTGTAACCGTCTTGAGATACTACATCTTTTCGATTTCGATGAGCAAATCTTTATATTTCCAGAGCAAATCAAATTGTTTTGCCGAGATATTATGGTCATGTCAATCAATAAACATACTTTATTGTTTTGGTCTTTCACTACAATATCTGGTTTGTTTGCTGGGATGGTCCGTTCTGTACAAACTGGGAAGTCCCAAGCAATAGTTATATTTTCTCCATCAATTACAGCCACAGGGTGGTGCTTGTACCATTTGTAAGCATGTTTGATTTTGTAATGCCGACACATTATCCAGTGTAGATATTGGCCAACTCTGTCATGTCTTGATTCGTACTCTACAGGTGCTTAAACCTTACATCCAAAGATTAGGTGGTCCACTTTTTCTGTCCCATCGTTGCAGTATCGGCACTTTGGGTCTATACCATTTTGCATCACACAGGCTTGGTAGTTCCGGGTCAGTACGCTCTGATCTTGGGCAGTCAAGATAAAGCCTTCACTCTCTACCTTTAGCCCTGAGCTCCATTATTATTATTATTATTATTATTATTATTATTATTATTATCCTCATCATCATCATCATCATCATCATCATCATCATCATCATCACCATTATTATTATTGTTATTATTATTATTATTATTATTATTATT
>NC_068982.1:147450420-147452313 GCF_001194135.2 Octopus bimaculoides
TATTATTATTATTATTATCCTCATCATCATCATCATCATCATCATCATCATCACCATTATTATTATTGTTATTATTATTATTATTATAATTATTTACTCTTAATCTGCATGTTTATTACAATCAATCGCCGAGACACAGCCTTATTATTATTAATATTGAGTGAGAGAGTAGCGCATGCCATTAAAGTGACACTGGGGTACAGGTATACGAAGCCCAATAGTCTTATCATGACTACCCCTCTGATAAGGGTACACCAGGCACATGCATCACAACCTTATGTGCGTGACATGGTGATCTCATATCAAGATAAACAGCGCATGACTTTGCAGGTGGAGCCCAGTTAAAATTTTCTTCAGATCGAGTAGCCCATCCCGCTCAAAAAGTCCATGAATAAGGGTTGTTTAAGGATGTTGAACAAAACACCCATGTTTCCGCGGGTGAATTATTGAACCCACAAAGAATTCCTCGCAACGCATGGCTACGATGCTCCCCCACTACTTCAGCTCGTGATCACAGATGCACATATCGTCAGCCACTAAGGGATATGCTCAACTGGTTATGGTCAAACAACTGATAAGCAAATCTGTGATATTGAGCACAATATTTGCTGTAGCCCATCTTTTATGCCAAGACAAAATTTAGATGATATCACTTTCCAATCAGTTAAGATCAAAAGGCATGAGACCATCAGCGCATTTTATTATTATTATGTTTTTTTTTCTTAATTTTGTTAGTCTCACAATAACAACAACACACACACACAAACATATTCTTTCTTTTGTTCTATGGTGTCCATAATGTTTGTATTAATGTAACCTCGTGGTTACTAAAGAAATCATTATCATTATTGTTAATATAAAGGCAGCGAGCTGGCAGAATCGTTAGCACGCCGGGAAAGTATTTCGTCCGTCTTCACATTCTGAGTTCAAATTCCGCCGAGTTCGAACTTGCTTTTAATCCTTTCGGAGTCGAAGAAGTACCAGTTTCGCAATGGGGGTCGATGTAATCGAGTTGATTCCCTCCACCAAGTTGCCCTTGTGACAAAAATCTGAAATTATTATTATTTTTAGTAGTAGTAGTGTCATGTTCATACTGCTACTGGTACTATTTTTATGAGATAATTCTACTTTCAGCTCGTTTCGCACAGATAACCAACACTCCTAGAAGCAAAAACTATGAACGGGAAGCAACAGTGACAATTTAGTTAGTGACGCAAGAGGAAACAAACTAAGGATGTATACAGGTAGATAAGGCGAATGTTCGTGCATGTGTATCAGTGCGTGGCCATAATTCCTTTCGTCCAAAATATCTTTCATGTTGTGTACCTATTTACCGACTGTTTTCATTGAAGTTTACCGCATCACACTATTACATATGTGTGTGCGTGTGTGTGTATATATTACACATACTCAAAAGATGAAGATAAATAGAGAGAGCGGGAAGAGAGACGCACCTTTCTAGTTGAGGATAGGTGCTCTACAGAATATGCGACCTTACTGTAATCTAACATTCGACGCTGATCAGGCATAGCGACCATTAATATCTTAATAACTACTGATGCGGTAAAGGTTGGGTAACCGTTACAGCTTAACTACATCGACACCATAAGAGGCTTTGACGTTATGGCTCACTAAGAAAACACAACACCTGATAGATCTCTCTCCTCTCTTCACTTAAAACGCACTCCTTCTCTCAAACATTCGCTATCTCTTGCTCTCTCCCCACCCCTCTTTCTAAACGTAATTAAAGAAGCAGCAATACGTGTGCATGTAGTGAGTGTGTGTAACAAATAAAGGGTGTCTATTTATTTTCTAGATGTGTATATATATAGATATAGAGGCGTAGGAGCGGCTGTGTGGTAAGTAGCTTGCTTACGAACGACATGGTTCCGG
>NC_068982.1:147453203-147457793 GCF_001194135.2 Octopus bimaculoides
TATATATATTTTTCTATTTATTTGAAGAAATATAGTGATATCAGCTAATATTTTTTTTTCAGTCTATCTTTTTTCCCCGTATTGTATTAGAACGAGTGTCTGACCAGCCGATGAGAAAGTCTCATAACTGTATGCCCAATGCAACAGCTTGTATCCTGGAGTCCACAACTTCCACAGAAATTGCGTACATTGAAAGAATAGTGTTGTAGTTTCCTTGAAGCATTATTATACAGATTTTAGATAACAAATACTGAAAAGGGAGAGCTTCTAACAACACGAAAAGGGAAAGTCACGTAACCTTCATATATTTCAGGTACAAAGGCCCATCACCAAAGGTGAACGGCACAGAAGTGTAAGTTTACTGGCCGTTCCCTTTCAATGTGCTTTCGTACCTGAAATATATAAAGGTTACTTCACCTTCCCTTTTCGCATTGTTAGAAGTTCGCTGTGTTGTTTTCTATATTGAAATTTTAAAAATTATATTGATAGTCTGAATTACTTTTTAAGTTATACGAGTTTGCGAAGAAACGTGTTCATTCGATGTTCTATACTACATATATAATATAATACAAAAATTTTGTAATACGTTGTACGAAAAAGATGTCAGCTTATAAAGACTAGTTGTTACACAACATTTTAGTAATTACATTCGAAGCACTCAAAAGAATAATTCTCCTGTACTTGACGAAATGCTTAGTTATTGTCTATTACTTTTTGATTTGCTTAGTATTTCACACAGATATAATTTTCTTTGATATATAAGATGATACAGCTGTGACTAGGGAGAGAAAAGGAAGAGATAATCTACATACCGGAGTCATGATCCAAACGCTTTCAGCTGAGTGATTTGCTCCGAAAGCATCTAAACCCCAGCCGGTTGTGTGAAACTGGGAGTTCAATTGGGTCTGCCACTCAATAACAGAAACCTGTGTTCTAAGGAGCTCCCACAGAGCCTCTGCCCCAAAAATTTCACATAAAAGGCTATGATCAGTCTGCTGCCATAATACAAAATACTTACACAAGGTTCCATAGGGTGGGATCGAACCTAAAAGCAATTAGTTGCTAAGCCATCTTTTTCATCACACAATCGAGCTGTGTTCATGTTTCTAATGAACCACGTAGTACTCATTACATCAGATAAATTAATATTGTACTCTTAGAATAGCAAAAGTTATATGCCGGTATTTATATCAACTAAAATCGTATACTTTCATGACTAAGATATGGTTCGTGGTGACATTTTTATAGAGATACAGTAAAGTACATGCACTGTTAAAGGATTTATACAAATATGTGTTACTAGATTTATTACCATCAACCCAATAACATACACTATATGTACGTGTATGAGTACGTGTGAATGTATAGCTATGTGTGTAGATACACACACACACACACACACACACATATATGTATGTATACATGTATGTATGTATGTATGTATGTATGTATATTTATAAATACATATATGTGTGTGTGTGTGTGTGTGTGTGTGTGTGTACATGTATATATGTATGCGTCTGTATAGATCCATATGCGTACGTATTTATATATGTGTTTGTGTGCGTTTGTGTTTGTGTATGTGTGCGTTTGTGTTTGTGTATGTGTGCCGGTGTGTTTATGTTTGTGTATATGTATAGTCAGTGTGTGTGTGTTTGTGTGTGGGTGTTTCCGTTCGTCTCTATATTTGTGTGCGTATGTGTATTATTAGACGTGATTCTGCAAAGTCTATACATAGATATGTATGTATGTATGCACACATTGAACGAACTTATATACATACATACATACATACATACATATGTATAGATATGTCTTCTTTAACGTACAAATAGCAAATATATTATGGAAAGCGCAACTACATATTTACATGCCTACACCAGTTCTAGATAAAGTTCCTCAAACACACACATACGTTCATATTAAAAATGCACGCATGTATCCATCTACACAACTCTATATACACTTATACATAAATCTACACATATACTCATATATGTATGCATTTGTACAGATACATACTCTATCAGAAAACGTAAAATAAAGCTGAAGGGCTCGGAATGTCTTAGACAATTTCTTAACAAAAGCTGTACAGTCAGTTATAGTTGCCTGTACCGTCACCCACCCACAGAACTAGCAGATTTTCCCACCTAACCCACGGTCAGTAATTATATCTCCTGGATTAGATTCTTCAAGTAATTTCTTCTATTCCGTCTATGTGAGTTTGTTCTGTGATTAAAATCCATGATTACAGAAGGGCATTAATTATAGCTGTGCGTAACGTTGGAATGGGAAGGTGGGGGAAGTTTAACGAAAAGATTTCACACATACACACACGGACGCACATACGCACGCGCACATACACTCACATAGTCACACATTCATATATACATACACACAATTGCATTCATATATATATATATATATATATATATATATATATATATATAGAGTCATAACTCTCACTCTCTTTCGCTCATAAGAACACACTTTAACTTAAAGGACAACCCACTCACACATCCGCGCCCACACCACACACACCCAAACGCACACTCACAGACACATGTATATACGTATGGATGTACACACACTCTCTGCGTTTCCTTATCTCTCTCTTTCTATTTCTGCCCCCTCTCTCTTTCACACACTTTTATTCTACCGCGCGCATTAGCGCACAAGCTCATACGTATATACATAGTACGCACAAACATCTGCATATACGTCATCATATATAGACCACAATGCATATTCAGAAAAACCATGGGCGTATATATATATATATATATATATGTGTGTGTGTGTGTGTGTGTGTGTGTGTGTGTGTGTGTGTGTGTATGTATACATACATGCATACATGCACACATATAATGCACACTCCTATACATACATTCATACATACATATATATAAACGTATGCACACACATATGTGTGAGATAGATAGATAGATAGAGAGAGAGAGAGAGAGAGAGAGAGAGAGGAGATGCATATATACACATATTTGTGTGTGCGCGCGAATTTAATTTTTATATATGTATCATTTGTATTATATATATATATATATACACTCACATTTATACAAAATATATGCACACATATATGTGTATGTGTACATATATATGTATATATGTGAGTGCGTGTACGTATATATGTATATATGTGTGTGTATGCATATATATGTATGTGGACATATGTATACATATATATGTGTGTGTGTGTGTGTGTGTATGTATGTTATATGTGTGTGTACGTATATATGTGTGTGTTTGCGTGTAAGTGTATCTATATATCTGTATGTGTGTGTACGTATGTCTATATATATATGTGTGTGTGTATGCATGTGTGTGCCTGTGTATGTGTATCTGTGTGTGTACCTGTGTGCCTGTGTATGTGTGTGTGCCTGTGTATGTGTGTGTATGCCTCTGTGTGTGTGTGTGTGTGCGTGTGTGTGTGTGTGTGTGTGTGTATTTTGCTGGTTTCATTTCGCGTATTTTCCAATCTTTCTTTCATTTCTCTACTTTCACTTTCTCACTCTATTACAATATGGCTCCGCTGCCATACTTGACAGCCTCCTATTATTATTTTCACGCCTCTCCTCCTCTCCCACCCACATATCTTACAAATCTTATAGCATTTCATTGCAGCTTTTCTTGGTGTTCCTATGCAGTTTGTTGTTGTTATTGATGCTGTTGGTGTTGTTATTGATGTTGTTGTTTTTATTGTTGCTGTTGGTGTTGTTGTTGTTGTTGTTGTTGCTACTGCTGCCGCCGCATTTTTCCGTTAATTTCTTCGCTTAATATCTCTTTCATTTCGCTTTCTTGTACTGACCTTTTAATCACCATCATCATCATCATCATCATCATCATCATCATCATCATCGTCGCCATCATCATCATCATCATCATCATCATCATCATCATCGTCATCATCGTCATCATCATCATCATCGTCATCATCATCATCATCATCGTCATCATCATCGTCATTCTCATCATCATCATCATCATCAAGGTCATCATCACCATTGTCTTCATCACCATCCTTGTCGTCGTCGTCGTCATCATCATCATGGTCATCATCGTCATCACTGTCATTGTCATGGTCATCGTCACTTTCAATCATCATTTTTCACATCGCTGTCGTCGTCATCATCATCATCATCGTCCCCTTCAAACTGCGTAGGTTGGTGCTATTTCAGAGAACTACTACTACTACTACTACTACTACTACTACTACCACTACCATTACTGTTGCTACTTCTAATTATACTGCGACTATTACTAACACTATTGCTGTTGCTACTAATATCATCATCATCATCATCATCATCATTAGCCATCGTCGTTACCCGCTCCTTTCGTCTCTTCGTCCTGCAGCTTCTCCTCCATCTTCCTCAGCATTTCCTCATAATCCATTTGGTCCATTTTCTCCCCTTCTTCTCATCTTCCTTCTCCTCCCCTTTCCTCCCCTCCCCACCTCTCCCTCCATTTCACCCCTCATCCTCCTCCGCCGCCGCCTCCTCCTCCTCCTTCTTTTACTTCTTCTTTTTCTTCTTCTTCTTTATTTTCTTCTTCTCCTCCCCTCCTCCTCCT
>NC_068982.1:147458894-147461446 GCF_001194135.2 Octopus bimaculoides
TATATATATATATATATATATATATATTATATGTATGTACAAGAGAGAGAGAGAGAGTGTGAAGGAATATTTTTATTGGCTAAATAAACGATGAAATTGAAGTAATTAATTGGCATAAAAAAGAAGCGACGATTACAAAGGCATACGCTATATGTTTTGCGAAGCCCAACACTATATTTATGTTCTTTGTATGCGAAATATACATTGCTTTATACTTTCAAGCAATTATAAGCATACATGTGCATTTTTCATGCACACAACTTAGACATAGGTGTGTGTATCTTTGCGAGAGTGTGTGCCTGTGTATCTGTGTTTATAGCTATATAAACTGGAGAAATCGTACCCACATGCAATAAAATTTATTTATTCATTCGGATCTGACACATTAGGTCACTGCGACTTGGTAAACCATCAACTGCTTGAAATGATGATGTTGATTAACGATGATGATGATGACGATAACATCAACTCCATCACCACCACCACCACCAACTACAACAACTTCAAATTTTGCTCAAGCCCAGCAATTTCGTAGGAAGGGGAAAGTCGATTATACATCGACCCAGTGCTCAACTGGTATTTATTTTAACAAAATCCAAAGGACGAAAGGCAAAGATAACTCTGGTGGTATTTGAACACAGAATTTCAAATTGGAAGAAATTACACTAAGCATGTTGTCCGGCATGGTAATGATTTTGCCTGATCGTCGCCTTAAAAATAATAATAATAATAATAAACTCGACTGCTCTCACAAACGAGAATATTAAAAATGAACCCGATCACTACTAAAAACTAAGTAGAAAAACAGGAAAAGTAATCCAGAACCCTTGTTCGATACCGGATCGATCCCAAAATTTTAGCATTTTGTACCAGTCACACAAGTCCAAACATCTCTGAAAATTTCATCCGAATCCATCCAGCAGTTCATGAGATATCTTGTCTACGGACAAACAAACAAACAAACAAACAAACAGACACGACTGAAAACAATACCTCCGCCTTTGCTAAGATCATTTGTCAATGTCTCATTTTCCTCTATTACCAGAATATCTAGAAAAGAAATAAAACCAGGAAATTCCCTATTGAAATGGATCAAATGCTACTTAATAATTTAAGTAATCTTCTAAGGGCTTCCATTTTGTAGAGATATATATTAAGAAATAAATATTTTTTTTCTACTAAAGGCAAAGTCGACCCCTCGGTGGAATTTGAACTCAGAACGTAAAAACGGACGAAATGCCGCTAAGCATTTTGCACGGAGTGCTAACAATTCTGCCAGCTCGCCACCATATTTTAAGGAATAAATAATGAAAAGAAACATCATAATAGGGTACGTTAATACAGCAAAAAAAAAAACAGAGAGATGTTGACTATTGTGTGAAGGTGATGGAATGAAAGTTACTGGAATAATAAGAGACACTGTCTTTTAGCAGCTCACCATCATTAATATCTTGAGGGACGAAAAACTTAGAGAAAATCGTTTGGTGTTTTTCATCACTTTGTACAGTCCTTACTTTATGAGCGCCAATTCTTATGTGGATTTGATAGAATTTCCGTATTCTCATCTTTATTCACTGGATTTCTCCTGTTCTAACAGTGTCAGTCACATCAAACCCTATCACTTCCTCAACTCCCACATCGTTTGCAGGTGTCGCTATCACTCTCCGAATTTGATTTAGACTTTTTGATAGCGAAAAAATGTTAAGTAATGGATACTACCTGACCATATATTTTCCCAAGCACTATTCAAAGTTGTGGGTTTCACTTCATATCTTCACTCAGCTATGTCGTCCACAGCATTCATAACGCTGAACTTCTTCCAAAAATCTCAAACTGAAGGTTTTATTATCTCAATTACTTTCAAGAGTTGCTTCAAAGTGCCTCTCAGATAATACACTTTGAAGTTAGCTATCGTACTTTCATCCATTGGCTGAAGCAACAAGGCTGTATTCCTTAGGATATATTCTACTATCACATTATCAGAAAGCTCATTTAATTCACTGAGTGGCTTGATGCATTGTCTAAAATGAGCGACCTCCTATTGGAAATATTATGTCTGGCACTGTACATTTCTTAAGCTGTATAAAAATGAGGCTCGTCAACTATAAACGAATCCACCCTACGAGGAATGCCTTTCCTGTGGCATTTGTGTATTTCGGCTTTTAGACCCGCCATAATTTCATGCAAAAATATATATAGTGAATAATCCCTATATACAGAAGCCCACATCATTGCTAGAGAGGTGTCTTCATATACATACATACATACATACATACATACATACATACATAAAAACGCATCCATAAAACAAACATACAAATCTGCGCATACACTAACACCAAATACTGCACACACACACACACACATATGCACAAATAACTAGATGATGTTCATAAAAGTTCCAATGAAGGAGCCTTGAATCTATGTTAGAGTCCGGCTCTTTCTCTATGGACAAGAAATACAGAAATGAAACTGATTGATAACATACATACATGCATACATATATATATATATATATACATATACATATACAAACGTATATATAGTATATG
>NC_068982.1:147461590-147462518 GCF_001194135.2 Octopus bimaculoides
TATATAGTTTATATACGTATATATAATATATATTTGCGTGTATGTATATGTATATACACATATATATATATATGTAGGTATATACAGAGATGCGTGTGCATATAGATAGATAGATAGATAGATAGATAGATAGATAGATAGATAGATAGATAGATAGATAGATAGATAGATAGATAGATAGATAGACAAATGGATAGGGAAATGGATCGATATATAATCCGGCATGCTTTTTGCACATGTATATGAAATTTTTCGGAATATATTATGTGTGTGCATGTTTAGACGTACACCGACATACAGAAGGAAGAGTAGAGAGAGAGAGAGGGGGGAGGAGTAGAGAGGAAGAAAGTGGAGTAGAGAGGAAGAAAGTGGAGTAGAGAGGAAGAGAGAGGGATAGAGAGAGAGATCCATCAATGATAAAATCTGCTTGTTTCCTCAGTGTAACAGCGTTTGCTGTAGAAATAAACCTTAACGTATTATATGGTTTGGTTATATGTTTCTTCCTTCCTGTACCGCCATTAGTTTACGTAACATTTGACACTAACAAAAAGGCATTTCCGCCGCTGCCACGATAAGCAATTTATATGAAAAGAAAAAGAGAGAGTTTAGCCTTAGTTAGAATTATACAGAGTCGGCTATGAAAAGCTTACTTTAAACCTTTAAGTCTAAGAGATTTTCGGCTTTTAAGTCGTATACGAAGCGCATGTTGAGGCATTCATTAAAAATCTGTCTAAAAGACTCCAGAACTAAGAGAAATGTTTAACAGTGATTATCTAGCACCATTTGGCTTTAATCCGTCTCTTTAATCCAGTATCATACTCGACCAGGCTCTCTCTTTTGGTCACTTTACTTCTTCTCTCAATACAAACATACATACATAAGTGTGTGCGTGTGTGTGTGTGTGTGTGTGTGTGTATGTGTGTGTGTG